>NW_026099390.1:0-118999 GCF_024542735.1 Bombus huntii
ATGTACTACTTTATATAGCATAGTTTTATAACGTATGACGTTACATAGAACAGCGTTATAACGTATTACGTAATATAATATAACGTTATAACGTATTACGTTATATAGTATAACGTTATAACGTATTACGTTAGGTAATATATCGTTATAACGTATGACGTTTCATAGAATAACGTTATAACGTATTACATTATATGGCATAACGATATAACGTATTACGTTATATAATATAACTTTATATGGTATAACATTATAACATATTACGTTTTATAGTGTAAAGTTATAACGCATTACGTTATATAGTTTAACGTTATAACGTATTACGTTATATGGTATAACGTTATAACGTATTACGTTATATAGTTTAACGTTATATGGTATAACGTTATAACGTATTACGTTTTACAGTGTAAAGGTATAACGTATTACGTTATATAATATAACGTTATAACGTATTACGTTATATAGTGTAACGTTATAACGTATTACGTTATATAGTATAACGTTATACCGTATTACATTATATAGTGTAACGTTAGAACGTATGACGTTCCACAGAATAACGTTTTAACGTATTACGATATATGGTATAACGTTATAACGTATTGCATCTCAAAGAATAACGTTATAACGTATTACATTGTATGGTATAACGTTATAACGTATTACGTTATATGGTATAATGTTCTAACGTATTACATTGTATAGTATAACGTTATAACGTATTACATTAGATAGAATAACGTTATAACGTATGACATTAGATAGTATAACGTTATAACGAATTACGTTAGGTAGTGTAGCATTATAACGTATTACGTTATATAGTATAACGTTATAACGAGTTACGATATATAGTGTAACGTTATAACTTATAACGTTACATAGATAACGTATTACGTTATATAGTATAACGTACTAGCGTATTACATTATATAGCGTGACGTTATAACGTATGACGTTACATAGAATAACGCTATAACGTACTACGTTATATGGCATAACGTTATAACGTATTACGTTATATAGTATAACGTTATATGGTATAACGTTATAACATATTACGTTTTATAGTGTAAAGTTATAACCCATTACGTTATATACTATAACGTTATAACGTATAACGTTATATGGTATAACGTTATAACGTATTGCGTTATATAGTATAATTTTATAACATATTACGTTGTATAGAATAACGTTATAAGATTTTACGTTATATGGTATAACGTTATAACGTATTACGTTACATGCCATAACGTTATAACGTATTGCATTTTATAGAATAACGTTATAACGTATTACATTATATGGTATAACGTTATAACGTATTTCGTTATATGGTATAACGTTATAACGTTATAACATATTACGTTAGGTAGTATAACATTATGACGTATTACGTTATATAGTATAACGTTATAACGAGTTACGATATATAGTGTAACTTTATAACGTATGACGTTATACAGTATAACGTTATATCGTATCACGTTATATAGTGTAACGTTATAACGTATGACGTTACATAGAATAACGTTATAACGTATGACGTTACACAGAATAACGTTATAAAGTATTACGTTATATGGTATAACGTTATAACGTATTACGTTTTAAAGTTTAAAGGTATAACGTATTACATTATATAGTATAACGTTATATGGAATAACGTTATAACATATTACGTTTTATAGTGTAAAGTTGTAACGTATTACGTTATACAGTATAACGTTATACCGTACTACGTTATATAGCATAACGTTATAATGTATTACTTTATATAGTATAACTTTATAACTTATGACGTTACTTAGAATAACGTTATAACGTATTACGTCATATGGTATAACGTTATAACGTATTGTATTTTATAGAATAACGTTATAACGTATTACATTATATGGTATAACGTTATAACGTATTACGTTATATAGTATAACGTTATGACGTATTAATTTATATGGTATAACGTTGTAACGTATTGCGTTATATGGTATAACGTTGTAACGTATTACGTCTTATAGAATAACGTTATAACGGTTTAACGTTATATAGTATAACGTTATACCGTATTACATTATATAGTGTAACGTTATATCGTATGACGTTCCACAGAATAACGTTATAACGTATTACGACATATGGTATAACTTTATAACTCATTACGTCTAAGAGAATAACGTTCTAACTTATTACGTTATATGGTATAACGTTCTACCGGATTACATTATATAGTGTAACGTTATAACGTATGACGTTCCACAGAATAACGTTATAACGTATTACGATATATGGTATAACGTTATAACGTATTACGTTATATAGTATAACGTGATAACGTATTCCGTTATATAGTATAACGTTATAACGTGTTACGTTAGGTAGTATAACGTTATAACGTATTACGGTATATAGAATAACGTAATGACGTATTACGTTATATAGTATAACGTTATAACGTATTCCGTTATATAGTATAACGTTATAACGAATTACGTTAGGTAGTGTAGCATTATAACGTATTACGTTATATAGTATAACTTTATAACGTATGACGTTTTATAGTATAAAGTTATAACGTATTACGTTATATAGTATAACGTAATAACGTATTACGTTATATAGCATAACTTTATGACGTATTACGTTAGATAGAATAACGTAATAACGTATTATGTTTTATGGTATGACGTTATAACGTATTACGTTATATGGTATAACGTTATAACGTATTACGTTTTATAGAATAACGTTATAACGTATTACGTTGGGTAGTTTGGACGAAAAACTTACATCCGGCGGAAGCGGTGCCGCACCGGAAACGATCTCTCTCACGCTGCTGAAATCGTAATTTGGCACCATTGGATGCTTCGCAAGACCAACTAAAACTGGAGGGACCAATGGTATATGCGTAATTCTGTATTTTTCTACGGAACTGAGTAACGTTTCTAACTCGAAATTTCCCATTATGTACACAGCTGCACCGCAACTTATTGCCGTATTCATCATTCCGAACGCATAACCGTGAAATAATGGCAAGAAAACTAGTATTCGGTCTCCACGTCGAATATCCATTGATCCTGGGGCACTTCGATTATGAACAAAATGCAATTGAATCGAATATTTATAATTTCAACTAGAATGATAAGAGTTAAGATGCACAACAATAGAGAAAATATTATATAGTTGACTTGAATAAGGAATGGTTTGTTAATCATATAAAACGAATAATATATATTTAAATTTGGCATAAATAAAAAATAAATTTCGAAATATATGTGTGGTCTGAGATCAACCGGATACATTGTGTATATTAATTTAATATATTTACCTTAGAGTTTGGATGAAAAGTAACAAATTTCGATGAGACAACATTACTCTAAGACTATTGAGGGAGGATATGCAGACATCTGGGTGCCATCCTATCCGTGGTGTGTGGCCTGGTCTCTGATGTGAATTGACGTTACACTCCCGAGGGAGCAGGAGGGTGGGGAGTGGAGAGTGGTAGAGGCGAGGAAGAAGAGACGGAAGAACAAAAATCAGAGGAAGACAGCCGTCGCCGTTGGAGGAGAGACAGCGAGGAAAGGGGCGAACGTGGCACCGCCGACGAGGATACGCCAGCAGCAATCCCAGCCCAGGACGACAGGCGCGGCGAAAGCGAGCGCCGCCGCAACAAGCAGAGGACCGTCGCAGGCACCCAAGGCGGTCACGCTCCCTCGCGCACCGCGAACATCCGCGGTGACTCTGACGCTGAACGAGGGAGCATGGATGTCGTACGCCGACGTCCTCGAGGCAGCCGGAGGTCCCGCTCTCGGAGCTCGGCGTGGAGCAGGTGGGGATGAAGAAGGCGATGACGGGCGCCATCATCATCAGATTCCCTGGAGACAGGAACAGGGAAAAGGCGACGCTGCTGGCGACGCTGCTGGCGACGCGTCTGGCCGAGGCGCTAGACGCAACTGCGGTGAGAGTCGCCACGCCTACCTGGATAGCGGAGCTTCGAGATACCGGGATAGACATCTCGGTCAAGAAGGAGGAGCTGCGGAAAGCACTGGCCTCGGCGGCAGGATGCGGCTGCGCGGAGGTTCAGGTCGGCGAGAACGGCGGCAGAGGTGGCCTAGGGTCTGCCTGGATCAAGTGCCCGGTGGCAGGAGCCCGGAAAGTATCCCAGGCAGGGAAAATAGCCCTGGGCTGGTCAACCGCGAGGATTCGAGCCATCCCGAAGCGGCCCCTGCAGTGCTTCAGGTGCTGGAGGTGGGGCACGTACGCGCAACATGCGTGTCCAGCAAGGATCGATGGCACCTGTGTTACAGGTGCGGCGGAAGCGGACACCGCGCCAGAGGCTGTCCCGCCTCTGCTCCCAAGTGCTCCCTGTGCGAGTCGCTCGGGACGCCCGCCAATCACAGGATGGGCGGTGCGGAATGTCCCCCCCCCCCCCCCCGAAAGTCAAGAGGAGGAGATCAATCCGCGAGCCAGCAGCTGCGGAAAGGACACCAGGGAGAACCGCCAAAGCAGCAGCGGCAGATGGTCGGGAGGAGGCCATAGAGGTGACCGAGTAGTTCAAGCGCCTCCTCCAATGCAATCTCTGTAGGTCGAGAAGGGCGCAAGATCTGCTCTTCCAGACCATACGGGAGTGGAGTAATGGTGGTAGCGGTATACGACTCCCCCAACATCGACCTGGCTGCGTACAGGGACTTCCTGGAACGGGTCGGCGAGTGCGTCGGGAGATGCCTCCCCCGCAAGGTACTCGTCCTCTGGGACTTCAATGCCCACTCGATGCAATGGGGAAATCCCAGGACCAACTCTCGGGGACGGACGCTTACCGATTGGGCAGCGGGTCTCGGGCTCCTGCTGGCAAACAGGGGCTCGGCGAGCACCTGCGTGGCGTGGAGAGGATTGTATTCGCCGTAGAGTTTATACTAGCGGGTAAGAATTGTTATTGAGTATTACTGGATGTGATGTAGCACTCGCATTGCGCGACAACGTGAGATACAAGAAATACGCGATTTTCTTTAATATCGAGACGCGCACGTGGATAGATTTGACGCCATTATTGTAATGGTAGTGGCAGGACGTACGCGTGGTGCCGAACGATGCGCAGGCGAGGTGGTTTGTCGCGTCGATGTGTGGCGTCGCCACCTTACGGGCAGCACACTAGGGTATGTACGGCCGGCTCGACTTAAGTTCCTATTACGAAGAAATAAAGTCGGGTCGACCAGAGTTCTAGTTATATATCGTTTATTTTATTTATTTTATTTATTTCGCCACTCGAGTCAAACTTCCTTGGTGAATAAATAAGAATAAATAAGTATGACGGGTGCTGCGTACGTGGAGGCTTTATTTGAGTTACGCGGCGTCGTGTGGGTTGGGGAATGCAGGTATATGCGTTTCTTATTTATATTATTTATTTACTTTACTCGTTTATTTATTTATTTATTTATTTAACTATTGGTTGATTATTTATGTATTATTTGTTTTGATATTATTTATTTATTTACTTATTTATTATTAATATTTATTATTAGTTATGTTGGTTTATTTATTATTTAGTTATTTAGTTATTATTCATTTATTTATTTATTTAGTTAGCTGGTTGTTTATTTATTTATTACTATATTATCTATTTATACATGCGGTGATCTGCGTATGTATCATCAGGCCTCTTATTGAAGCGCAGGCGTTAGCTTGATATATTTAGTTTATTTTAGCGTTATATAAATTTAGCTTGATAGATTTAGTTTATTGTAGCTGTGTAGAAATTTCCAAGATAATATTTAATTATGAGGATATAACTATGTTTTGCTCTTAGATACTTATTTATTTATTTATTCGTTATATATTTTTTATTTCTATTATACTGGCTTTTTGTTGACGACTTGGCGAGTTCTTTCGGTTATGATTGGATACATTCGAACGGTTTTGGCTAGGAGGTGGAACCCCAGGCACCCCCTTGTACAGTAACAGCGACTGGCGCAAAGGCGAATAGCAAGAGGTTGGCGGTTAGTATTGAAAACCCAAGGATAGTGTCGGACATCAGAATAAGTGACAACGTCACCATATCGGTTGCACCGAAGACTAGGGGAGACGAGGAAGGTGATCCCTTTAAGCCTAGTAGGAAAATTCAGAGGAGTCCCACGATTGGTGGTAGGCCCGATATTGAAGTAGCAGAAGAATCGGTGGTGTACCGAAACTGGATTGAAATTAGCTCAAGACAAGACGGAGGTGATTCTACTTACCGGAAATCGTATCACAAGGTCAAGGACGTCAATATGGGCAAGTACCTGTTGATGACTAAATAGAAGGTTAGGTATCTTGGGGTGCAATAGGACAATAATAGAAAATTCTCATTACATCTAGGAAAGGTGTGTGTCATGGTTGATACCCTAATAGGAGCGATTAGGATGTCGTGTAAAATTAAGGTAAAAATAAGGAACTTGTTAATTTCCGAAAAGGAGATTGTTCTTTTTATTTTTTACTCAATTTATACAATTTTTTCGGTTCGCGATGATACACTTTCGATACTTGGATTAGTTAAGAATTTTTTTATTAGACTGACTGAATGATTTTGAAGGGAGCATTTATATTCTTCCAATCGTTGGAGTGGGAGAAGGTTTTGTTTATACTTAGTGTAAAATTCGGAGAACGGCTGAAGTGATCGAATGCCAC
Source organism: Bombus huntii (assembly GCF_024542735.1). Classification (NCBI taxonomy): domain Eukaryota; kingdom Metazoa; phylum Arthropoda; class Insecta; order Hymenoptera; family Apidae; genus Bombus; species Bombus huntii. Next base: position 6,667 of record NW_026099390.1, read on the forward strand.
TCAGGCGGCTGAGAACGGGTGCTGACCGGACGGTCACACGCGATAAAGCGTTCGGAATTTCGGTTTGTTATATACAGTTGCTCGAATTTCGTCTGTGACATTCCCCCCTTCTTAGATTGAACTTGATCCCTCAAGTTTTCTTCAGAAGACTTTTGTGGAATCGGACTTGACGTGGCTTGAAAATTACAGCTGATTCCTCCTCTTCATCTGAGTGGTATGTGTTGGTTGGAATATAGATGTTGGGTGTTGAGCCCAGGGTGAGTGGTACTGGTGGGGCTGTCGCATTGTGGCTGTTGATTACAGTTTCATTTCGGCAGCAAAATAAATTGATACATTATTTGTTCGGTATACATTTCCTGATGCATTTGAATACCCCTATTTTGTTTAATCCATATATACCTAGTATGCCTAATGCTATGTACCCTAATATCTGGAGCGTGGTTAGTCCCCAATACTGTATATTTTTAATTCTGTGTTCGAAATTAAGAGTTTCTATCTCGTCGCCTATTTTATCGATCGTTGTTTTATAGCCTTGTAAATTATCTATTATTTTCGGTGCTCGCTGGAGTTTATCTAATAGATGAGTGAAACTATCGTTTGTTTTGAGCGCTAGGGTTTTTGTTTTGATTTCGTATATGACTTCGTTTTTTGTTTCGCCTATACGCATGTGTTCGTCTTTGTACAATAAATCGCAAGAAGTGTTAGCTCTTATGATGGAAGGCTTGTCAAGTTTTTGTAAGGTATGTTTCGTTTGGCAAATTGTGTCTATTTCTATCGGATTTGCTGGTATCGCAATGTAACAGTTGCTAGTTTTGAGCGGTATAAAGCTAATGTCTTCAATCTTAAGTACAGTTATTTGACAATGTTCAATGTGTGGTTTGAAATTTATTATTTCGCTGCGACAATCGGTTCTTGAATTTCTGTCATGGATTGGTAGTGTTTGTTTGCATATAGTGGTTCCGGCTCGATTCTTACAAAGTTTGTTGAAATACTCGATATCAGCGTTTATAAATGAAAGACCTGAAGTTAAATACATCTGATGTTCGACTACTGGAGCCAAAAATACTCCATTTCTTTTACTCGGCATAGGATATACTTGTAATATGTTCCATTCTGTGTTAGAGACTAAAGGTACTATGATTTTGAAAAATATTTTGTCATCTATTGTGAAGATTTTAAGATCACCGATGTCGAGTATGAATTGAAAATGTTCGGTTTTGGCAGAAATCGCGGTGTTGTACATCTGGCTACCTATTGCCTTGGCGTAATTTTCTATGAATTCATTGGGGTCAAGTATTTGTGGACTAATTATTCCTTGTTTGCCTAATATCATGACGTTAACTATTTCATCTAATTGGAAGTGTAAAGTTTGCATCGCGGTGCCGACTTTCATGATTATCTTAAGCATAGATCTATCGATATTTGCCTGCTGTTGTAATTTTAATATATCACTATATGATCTCTCTAAGTGGTTTAGGTTTTCTGAGTTTACAATTTTTCTAATAAGTGCTGTTTAATTAGCTATTATGGTCTTGATTTTATTATTATCATCGAATAGTTTGTCCATATTTTTGTTTATGAGCGTAAGATCATCATCGTCGAGAGTCCCGAACAGACTTTTCGATACGGAACCTATGATGTTAAGCAGACCTCGTGTGCTCCGGGTATGTGTTAACGCTTTCAAGTGTTTTGCGAGTTGTTTTAGGTTATTGATGCGATTTTGTAATCCGCCTAACTCTTCGACGTATTGTTTGCTGATTGCACGTGAGTCTATTGTTAATTTATATGATTCTATTGCGCTTATCTGTTCGTATATGTCGCTAGTGTCTAATCCTACTATTACATTGGCAGTGTCGCTGTATAAATATCCTTTTCCTATGTTTTCTACGAATACAGAGTTTCCTTCTAATGGTGTAATATTTATTTGCGCGGATACTATTCCGGCAAAGAGGAGCGTCGACCTGGAAAGTAAGGTTTTAAACGATTACCGTGTATCTTTTTGTCTTGAATCAGATAGTATGGAGTACATACCTTATCAATCGTGTACGGTCCTAACCATTCCACATCAAGTTTATGCCTTTTATGATCGTTATGTATTAAAACGGAGTCTCCTTCTTTGAAAACTGATTGAGGTTTTATAATTTTACGTTTTTGATCGCGCTGATATCGCTGTTTACTTTTGATCAATGTTTCGCGAGCGTGTCGGAGTCTAGAGTCCCATTCCTTTTTGCGGAACGTGACTTCGTCTGCGTATGTGCGTTGGGGATTCTTGGATATTGTGGAGGGAAGATTGGCTTGGTGTCCGAATGTGAGTTCGAATGGCGTGTAACCAGTAGAGTCGTGTATCATTGTGTTATATGCAAGGCATACAAAGTTAAGTTGATCGTCCCATTCTTCATCCGAATTTCGCTGCATCGATTTTAACATGTCTGTTATTACTGCGTGTGTCCGTTCTAACGATCCGTTATTTTGTGGGTGGAAGGATGTCGTTTTGATATGTTTGATTTTGAACGCGTCTTCGTACTGTTGCATTAAACTAGATATAAAATTCTGTCCGCGGTCAGTTAATATCTTTTTTGGAGCGGAAAAGATGTAAATGTAATGATTCAAGAGTGCGTTCCAAATTGTTTCCGTTTGCTGAGTTTTTAGTGGTACGAGTATTAAGTATTTTGTCAATTCGTCATGTATGGATAGAATGTACTGATTGCCTTTTTTCGTCTTTTTCAGTGGGCCTAATAAGTCCATAGCAATTTTATCGTTTGGTTCGAGGGGTGTGTCGGTGATACAAGGTTCTTCGCGCGGTCTGATACGTGTAGTGTTAGATGTTTGGCAGGTGTCGCATGATTCTATATGTTGTTGTATGCGTTTCATCAAATCTGGTACTCTGTGCCGTTCACGAATGCGGTCGTATGTCTTTTGTATATCGGGGTGTCCTACTAAATCGTGATTTTCTTTCAATAATTCGTCTATTTCTTCGTCGCTATATGTTTGAATTGGTTCCCATGCAAAATTTAATTCTTTTACAGTGTCGTTCAGGAATAATAAAATTTGTTTGATCGCGTTCTTTTCGGTCTCTGTGAAACTGTCGTCGCCTATACCTATCTTTTCGTTTATATGAATAATTTCGTTTAATTTAGTTAACCATTCGATTCTGTCGTAATTTCCTAGCTCTGTTTTGGATAATTGATAGAAAGATTTACGGTTCGGAGTCATTTTGAGAATTTTGGGTAACGCGTCGGTAGATTTTTCCCAATCGTGATATTTTTTATCGAGTTCTATGTTCAAATTTTCGCGTCGTCTGGTCAGAACATGTATTCTAGATAGTGCGTCGGCTGCAGTATTATCTTTTCCTTTCGTGTATTCTATGTCGTATTCGTATTCTTCTAGTTTTAGTCGCCATCTCGTCAAGCGTGATGAGGGGTCTTTGCAATTCTGTAACCATTTTAGTGCTTGGTGATCGGTTCGGATGAGGAATTTCTGTCCTAACAGATATTGTCGGAGGCGTTTCACGGCCCATACTATTACTAAAAGTTCTTTTTCTGTAGTGGAATAATTTCGTTCCGGTGGGTTTAGAGTTCGCGAGATATAACAACATGTATGTCCGTCCTGTGATAAGATTGCACCTATACCTTCGTTACTGGCGTCAGTCGTTAATGTGAATGGTTTCGCAAAGTCTGGGAATTTTAGTACGGGTGATGAACAGAGTTTGTCTTTTAATGTCTGGAATGCTTCCTGGGTTTTATCTGTCCAATGAAATGATGTCTCCTTTCTTGTAAGTTCGGTCAATGGTTTCGCGATCTTAGAAAAGTTTCTTATGAACTTACGGTAATAACCTGCTAGTCCTAAGAACGATTTGATGTCTGTGGGATTACGTGGCTGTTTGAAATTGCTAACGGCTTCTAATTTTTTGGGATTTGGCTTTACACCTTCGGCGGTTACTATATGTCCAAGATATTCTAATTCTGGTTTGAGAAATTCGCATTTGTCCGGCTGTATTTTGAGTCCGAGTTCGCGTAGGCGTTGCAATACTATCGCGAGGTTGCTATTGTGCTCTTCAATCGACTGTCCGAATATTATAATGTCGTTTAAACGAAGCAATGTTTATTTATGAGTCCTCTTAGCGCGGTATCCATCATGCGTTGAAATGTTGCAGGTGTATTCTTTAAACCGAATGGCATCCTATTGTAATGATAGTGTCCTTGTGGTGTGGAGAATGCTGCGTACTTTTTAGAGTCTATGTCCATTGGGATTTGGTGGAATCCGGAGGATAAATCGAGGGCTGAGAAGAATTTTGCGTTGCCTAGTTGGGATAGTATGTCGTCTATGTCAGGTAATGGATATGCGTCCTGGTCAGTTAGTTCGTTTATTTTTCTGAAGTCTATTGCAATTCGCCATTTCTGTTTCCCTGAGGCGTCTGCCTTTTTTGGTACTACCCAGACTAGTAAATTGTAAGGAGAATCAGATGGTTCTATAATGTTCTTTTGTAGCATTTCGTCCATTTGTCGTTTGATTTCTTCTTTATGGCATTCAGGCGGTCGGTAAGATTTTGTGTTAATGATTTTATTTTCTTTTAACGTTATTGTGTGTTTAGCAAGGTTAGTGCATGGTAATAAGTCGGTCTCTAGATTGAATACGTCGAGGTAGAACAGCAATATCTTTTCGATTGGTTCACGGAGGGTTTTCTCTATATGCGAAAGTCTAACTATATCTTTAAACGTGGAGACTTGATCGTACGTATTTGAATTTTCGATAAAATTAGTCATTTTGGCTGGGCACTCACCACAATTGATAAAGCATATCGTTGTCGGTTTTCCTTCCAGGTAGACTGTTTTTGACACTGCTTGTTTTGGAGGTACGTCGTTTTCCTGTTGCAATAATGATTCGAGAGTTCAAATTGGAATTTAGATAGGGCTGGCAAACCGAATATGCCGTCTTCTATAATTGGAAAGTTGTCTTCTACCACAAAAAATTCTAGAGTTTTGCCAAATAGTTTTATCAAAGCGTGTTCGTTGGTTTCAAATTTAGAGTGTCCCATCGAGAATTTCCGTTCTTTTGTTATTCTTGGTCGTAATACGCATCTTCGCTTGAGTATATTAATTCCTGCTCCGCTGTCAATGAGGAATTTATGTCGCTGTCCGTCGGATCGTAAAAGTACTGTGGGTAGTCTTCCCGTTGTGGCGTTAATTCGTAGGTCTGGTCTGTTGGTTTCTCTATTTCTTCCTTGTGTGTCTCGAGATTGTGGACTGCTGGTGGTCTCGGAAATTGGCTGGGTGTTCGAAAATTTTTACATTGACTGGAGACATGTCCGATCTGGTTGCATTTGAAGCATTTTAATTGTGTCCTTTGGGCAAGTGGTATTTGTTCGGTTTGTCGGAAGCTTCTTGGCATTGGATTGGGTGTTGGAGTTGGTTTTTTAGTGATCGGATTAGGATTATTGGTTGTTAGTCGTTGCTGCTCAGGGAGTCGTAATCGTTCTATTGGTTTTGGTCGTCGATTTCGATCTTCCCCGAAGAATCGCTCGATGTCGGTGGCTTTCTTTTCGGCTTCAAGGATATTGTATGGTGGATTGGCGAGTAGTAATTGTCCTATTTCGCCTTTCAGGCCTCGGATAAAATCGATCACGGAGTATTTTAAAATCCTGTCGTTCATAGCTCGTCTAGTAATTTCGTCACGGTATTCGTTCGTTATACTGTATTGTAACTTATTGAGTGCTCTGCGGAACCTGATGATATAACTTTGCACACTTTCGTCGTGACGCTGTCTCGTTTCGCGTAGCTGGTCTTGATGTTCTCTAACAGAGTCTTGGGTGGCTACGTTTCGTCTTAGGGCATCGTACAGGTGTCCGTATTCGTATATCGGTATATTGCAGATGGCCATTGCGGCTTTACCCGCGATTTTCCCGATTTTGATCGTTTTTAATAATAGCGTGGGTTCGCTACACATGGCTCGTAATTCGCGTACTTCGCGTATGAATTCTTCGACTCCGATATTGTCTTCACCGTTTAATTGCGGAATACATACTATCGCGTCTTTGGTCCGTAAGCTCGGAGAGGCGAATTGCGGTGGACGGTCTTCGTAAGAGGGATGGTTGCCTTCTTCTGTTCGAATTGGAACGCATGGTGGGGAAGTTCTATCTCTCGCGGCAACAGATTCGTCCATAGTAATAAGGGAGCCTAGTTCTGTAGTAGCGTCGCGTCCTATTTTTATTTTAGAGATATTTTTGCCTAATAGTTCTATTTCCGCTGCACGCTTCTTATTTTCACTGTCGGCCGTCCGTTGTGTCTCTTCTACACGTTGCGCAAGAATTTCAATTTGTTTTTGTATCACGTCGAGTATGGCACGAATCGAATTGTCCGTACCTCCGTTTGTAGAAACGGTTTCAATAGTTTCGACTTTGTCTTTTCGTGATGTGGGCATGATTCTAATTGAGCTTATTGAGTCTGAACTACTGTTGCTATTTGGACTCGAAGCGCTTGAGAAACTGGGTTTTCTCACACGGTATCGTGAAAATGAATCCAGATTTTCAGCTTACCGTAGTAGCTATGACCGTTGAGGAGTCTCAGGGATGTTTCCTCTCTGGTTGGTTCTAGATTCCGAATCTTATTCGTAGGGTTGCTCTGCGCTGACCGTAGTCCTCTCGTCTAGTTTCATCGTAGTGGAACGTTGAAAGTTGCTGCAGGCCTTCGTAGTAGCAAAGATTCGCACTGGGTCCGTTGATCCTTCGATCTTCAATGATGCGCGTACGCCGAAATCGTAATTTCGTTTGCACTGAAGTGAATAGATCCTGGCACGGATCGCCAAAAATGTCGTGTAAAATTAAGGTAAAAATAAGGAACTTGTTAATTTCCGAAAAGGAGATTAAGTTCTTTTTATTTTTTACTCAATTTATACAATTTTTTCGGTTCGCGATGATACACTTTCGATACTTGGATTAGTTAAGAATTTTTTTATTAGACTGACTGAATGATTTTGAAGGGAGCATTTATATTCTTCCAATCGTTGGAGTGGGAGAAGGTTTTGTTTATACTTAGTGTAAAATTCGGAGAACGGCTGAAGTGATCGAATGCCACTCAGGCGGCTGAGAACGGGTGCTGACCGGACGGTCACACGCGATAAAGCGTTCGGAATTTCGGTTTGTTATATACAGTTGCTCGAATTTCGTCTGTGACAAGGACATCGTTGCCGAACGTCAATGGGCCCACCGACTCAGTTAGGAAACTATTACGGAGTGCGGGAGTCGGTGGTGCTTTATGCCACACCGATATGTGTCAAAGCCCTAGCAATACGGAAAAACAATAACATTCCGAAGATGTCGATAGTGATCGAATAAAAGATGAAGGGAAGATTAGCTCTATTGCAGAGAAGATAATTGGACCAGAAAGCTGATTGACGACGCCTGCATTTTTAATAGAGAACGATTAGGAAAGAGACACACCCAAGATGCTGGGATTGTGATGTCGAAGGTGAAGATGCAGAGCATGCGTTGTTCAATTGCCCCAGATGGGACAATGGAAGTACATTGTTGGATAATTACGTAGGCGAAATACTGGCAACCAATAACGTAATCGACGTGGTCGTCAATAGCGAGGAGAACTGGGCTAGATTCCAAGGGCTTTGCCGAAAGAAAATGATAGCTCAATCAGATAGACAAGATAAGGAGAGGAACATGGAGAGAAGAAGGAGAGGATTAACTAGAAGAAGATCATAATAAGATGAGAGGTACACTCAGTAAGAAGACCAACCCTGAAGTAATGCCGAGAGGTGGTTCCAGGGTTGGTTCTTGTACCGACAGAGGAGAGAGACAGAGGAGGGGTTTTTTGGTGGGTAGAGGTGCTATCATCTTGCCAAGTCCCGCATAATCCAGGCGCGCGCTAACGTACCTAGTTATGCGTAACTGCATTCTCCTCTCCTCTCAAAACAAAAAAATGTGCAAAATAGGAAGGAGTATGGATATGAATTTTTAAATTACCATCTGTCAATAAATATCCACAATTAGTAAATTTAGGTTTAAGATTATATTATATTTGGGTTAATATATAAATGCGAATGATCTTTTACTATGAAATGCATAAAATAAAAGTAGATATCAATTGGTGCCACCAGATGACTTGTTATTTTGCGTGTTAAGTAAATATACCACAAAATTTCAGTTGATATAATAACCGTCACTTGTTGATAAAATATCGTTGATGTTTGGATAAGGTATGTATTTCTGTTTGTTTTAAAATAAAAACAACAGGTTGTAATAGACGTACGATTATAAATTGTAACGTATCGCTATTAAAAATCATTTTTGTTCTTCTGGAAGATTAGGGAAGAATACTATTCTGTGTTTGTATTCAAGTAATGACAACGAGAGAGTGAGTGAAGCGTAAAGCATTAGAAAGCGTAGGCGAGAATTTATCTTCAGGTAACATTAGTGATGTATGCCTGAAAAAGGCAAACGCGTGTAGAATCTGTGGTTTCAGTTTAATGTTTATACCGATGCAGTTATCTCTTCCTGGCAGACGAATAGTGTTTTTCTAACGCCATATTACGTTTCACCTTCTCTGAGTAGAAATTCGTGATACTCGCAAGTTTAATATTTCAAGTCCTGGCATAATCATTCATTGATTCGGTGTAATTAATACTTGGTTAGGTACATGTCGAAATTTGTTTGATTCATTAAGAATTAAAGTAGCGAAAAAATGATTTTGACGGGAACTGTGTTCTTCTATACGAAAAAATGTCAATAAAGAGATATTTTAGTTTCCACTGAAATGAACAAATTATTGAAGGTTTTGAGGATTTCGAATTTTGCAGGAAAACAAGTAGTGCGCAGTTTTTCATGACAAGCGATTTACTCAGTAATTGGAAATAACCAATAGCATTTTTTGTTTAAAAAGAATGGAATTGAAACTAATCAATTATATTATCAAATATATTAGGTGCTATTTTAGTACACAGTACTGACTTAGAAGTTGTTGCTAGAAATGCGAAAAAAGGTTTACATTTCATGACATCGACATTGGAAAAGGTGGAAAATGTCTCAATTCGACATGTATATTTATCTTTTTGTTATGTTTACCGATTTTTCGGAAACGGCTTGATCAATCGGAATGACACTTTTTGCTCCTTGTAAGACATAATTTTCCGTTGGTTCAGATATAAAATATTTTTCCATTTCTTTTTTGTAAACTATTTTTTTTTTTTTTTTTTACAAAAATCCAATTTTTATGTATATAAATTCATCAGTTATTCTGGATTGGATCGAGCTATCGAGATGAAACCTTTTGCATCTTTTAAGAGTAGTCCATTGACTGGACCCATTTGCAAAATGTCTCCATTTTGTTCATTAAGTATTATTATTGCAAAGAATTCGTTATTTATCAATTTCATTTACGTCTACTCAGTGATTGTTCTGCAATTGTTGGACTGATAACGAGATGATTCTAAAACAACAGCCTGGGCAAGTAGTTTGAAATCGTGTTTTTCAATTTAGGCTTCAATTCGTGTTTCCATTGCAGGAAACAATGGTTGGTTGTTATTGTTGCTGTCGTATAAACGAAATTTCTTGACATAGCTGCGTACATCGTAGTTTGTCCCTGATATTTCGGAGATGTACAGCTAGAATAAAATTCTTTTACTTGTTTATATTAATTTCTACTGTCCATAAATAGCCATACATTATGTCCAATATTTGTTGTAGATGGCTTTTGGATTTTAAAGCTTTATTGTCTCTCGCGCATATTAGTAGGTCATCTGCGAATGTTATTGCTTCATTATTTTTATCGCTATTTGCGCTACAATTTACATCGCGATAAATTAAATAAAATAGGGGAGTTCACGGCTTCTTGTTATGGGTGGTCTTTGATTTTAGATACTTTGTTTAAACTGTTCTGCCTGTTACGTAAAATTGTTTGTTACGTAACATGTTCTAAATTATGGCTATTATTTGGTGTAAACTATCTAAGTACTATCCATAGCGCTGCTTGACTTCCGTAAATGGACGAGAACGAGTGTTATTTATATTTCTATATGTCGGAGATGAAAGGACACCGGAACCTTCCCTTTGGAACTTTGGGAAAATCCCTTAACACTGTAACCTAGATTCTACCATAGCCGTAATTAAGCAATTATCGTCATTCAATCCGATTGTATTTGCTCGAGATATGTGACAATGAGCTTCGGCTCGAGGCGACAATCAGTCGCCGAACGTAGCCGCGGTCAAGGAATCAACGTTTTGTCTAACAAAGGTATGGAGTAATAGTGTAGCTCTCGTCAAAAAGTGTTGAAGTGGTCATTATTTCTAAGAAAACTCTACATCTGGTCTTTTTAGTTTTCTCAAGTACTGAAACCATCGAGAGCGTATAGACAAAAGACAGCGACGAAGGCAGACCTTAAACAGTAGACAGGCGACGTTGGCTTCGGGGTTTTCAGTTATAGGGTAACACTGCTAGCGTGCGGATTTGGACCAGTTCAAATTGTATTCTTACTTATAATTACACTTCTGTATGAAAATATATTATCTACCTTACAATTTATCCACGACTTTCTCTGTTTATACATCAAATAATCTCAACAAAAAAAAAAATAGTTGTAGTGGCACTCGACAGTAAACATTCCAACAGTTGCTGTTCGTGGATCACGACATGCAGACCCTCTTCATCTCCACAGTACATGTTCAGCTAGCCTGAGGACCCGTTATAAATCTCAAGATTTAGTTAACTAAGGTCCTTCAAACAGACAAACAGTCTTTGTCCCAACTACGAAAAGATAGGGGAAATCTATGTTTCTCACGAACGACGTTTCCTGCTAGCAACTTTCTCTCAACGTCACTTTCCCTCACTTTCCGGACGAAGGCATCTCTCCGCGAATCCGATGATCTCATGTTCTGCGACACACCCCATCATAGATTTCCTCTGCAGCATCATCACGACGGAAAGTTATTCTCTCGTGAGGTCACATCAGCGAGTTACATAGCGTCTTTACGCTCGGTGAATATTCTACTTTTTAACAAATAGTTAGTTTAGTAATACTTGTACCGTAGACAAGCAAGTTGAGTAGAACTTGGACTTTGAAAAAAAAGGGCATTTTGTTATCCCGCTGACCGCGGATTCGTTATTGAACCTAGGATCATTGTCATTGGCTTCTCGAGTATCTAATTACCACGGTTACTTGTCAAATGCTGTAATAATCCTATTTGCAGTAGTAAATATTGCATAACAAAAATGTCTAATCCAAATGAAGATTCGTTTCACGCCCCTAACCCTAGTCATAATGTGAACCCGACATATATATAACATTTATTGCCCGAGAAAATACATATTACACGTATATATTCTTAATAAAGAAAGAATTTCAGTTGGAATGTGGTTTTGGCAAAAGTACCGTTACGCGACGGTATGACGTAGCCATACAATATTTTGTGTCGGATTTACATTTTTAACATTTCAGTTAATGATTGAATTTAAGTCGCTACAAAAGTGGTACTTTTCTACAATATTGTTTTTCCTTTCTTCAGGAGAAGAATGCGAGAACGAGTGTACTCAATGTGGTATGAGCGTTTGCTGAAGTAACTAGTTTTGTTATTCGATATTACTGTACAAAAAATATCTAAAACCTATAAATTGTATATAATGGTTAAATATGTATTGAGTATGATCTCAGACACTTACATTTGAACCAATTTGGCTTTTCTGTTTAAATCAAATCGGGCAACCGTACATCAGGATCAGCTTTATTAGAAGTTTGCAGCAGAATATTTTTACTTTATTATTTAGTTGTTTGCAGTAGATTCGTGTGTTTGTTCGATTTGAAATCCGAATGTATATCTAAATAGCAAACGACTTTTTTGTGAGGAATGGATATGTTGCTATTGTATCGTAGATATCGTGTAGGCGGAATTGCTTTTTGCATCTGATATTTTGGAAATGTACGGCCCGAATAGAATTGTTTTGAATTCGCTTATATTAATTTGTGATTTCCAAATTATTTTTATTACGTGGTGTGGAAGCTCTCTTTTTCGAGCTTAAGGAAAGAAATTCAGCCAGAATGTGTTGAATGCCCTCTCTAAATCTATGAACACCGCTTCGACGCAATCACTCTCGTCTCTTGCCCAAGAGATATATGATGAATTTTGTAATTGCATGTATCGTTGAATGTTTAAATTTGAAGCCAAATTGGGTGCCCGGAATTAGGTTATTTTCAATGTATATAGTGTTATTTATCATAGATTCGGATACTTTATAAATGTTGAGTAAGAGTCTAATTCATCGGTATAGCTGACAGAATCACTGTTGCTTTTCCTTCTTTTTTTAATGCTACTGCCTTTCTTGTTTTCCAGAATGGAGAAATAATTGGCATTTAGGCAATTGTTAAATATTATGCTGCAGGAGTAGATGTGTGAAAGGTGCGTAAATATAGTTAGGTAGGTTCTTTTAAATCAATGTTACCAAATTCGATAATTTTTTTTATTGTTCATTTTTGAAGGTTAGATCTAACTTATTTTAATTTGTGGAAATGTCAGATAGAATTAAATCTGGATTGTCAATGTTACGACCGTTCGCGGAGAGACGCGGTCGCGAGGAAAACGCGTCAGCGAGAGGCGTAAATTCTCGCTACGATTCGGTGAATCGACGCCGCGAAGTAGTCGTTCCCCTGTTTCGGTTAGGATAACAGAGGTGGTTGAATGAATATGACACAGTAGTAAGTTATATTTCACCGTTTATTCCACAACTTATAACGAGGATAGTTACGCTGATGCGTATGTACGAGATGAGTGACTGATCTACGGGTGTGTATACCGGGTGGAAGGATGTTGACCGTTCGAAGGATGTAAAATCAGTACTCTTGGTAGACGATGCTGTCTCGGAGGAAAGCTAAGGATCGGGTGTGTCTAGCGCACGGGACCATCGGATTTGTTCGTGACGATTTGTGTTAGGAGAGTGAGGGAATAGGCTTCGTTTTTAATTGGTTAGACGCAGGGTCTTAACCGCCCTCGAGAGAAAGTGGTTAGTGGGAGGAAAGTTGCAGCGTACGTGACAAATACTACCTTTCCCTTTTTCGCCGTGGTAGACAATAGTCTCTAGAAATTCCTCCGAACCAGATGTTTGTTTCGTTTGAAGGACCTTTTCTAGGAAATCTGTGAAATTTATGGAAGGTCCTTGAAACTATGGAGGATACGCTGCGAGTATCCGAAGACATCTGGTTGCCATATTGCCTTCGGTGTGTGGCCTCGGCTAGGTAGAGTGTTACGCGACGTAACAGTCAACTTAGTTATGCTGATATATTCTTATGTGGCTATTTTGTGTGTGGACTGTTTCAATGCGTGCTCTTAGTATAGACGATTAGTTTATGACTTCCCAAATTAGCCTTTTTAGGCCCTTTATTTGGAGATACTCAAGGTTTCGTCTATGTAACGCGGAGCGTGCCCATGCGGTCCAGCAGTCACGTACCCCCAAGTAGACTCTGACCGTTTTTCCCATTCGGTATATGCTGAATATTTCAGTTGGAATTCAGTCGTCTTTGCCAATATCCTAAGCTTTCTCCTTATACTTTATAACCATCCAGACAATAAATGTTATTTCTCTATGTTAGTATGTTTAGTATCTCATGGTTATCGATAATGATTATATTATTGTCTTCGTCGAATTGTGTGACGGTACATGTCGGCTTTCATGAATTCCTATTTGCATCCGTTCTGATTGTGTCAGAGTATATCACTTATGTTGTGGTTTTTTGGGCGGAAGACGCAGTTAATCGATGGTGAAAGTTCTTTGGGTTTTTATTTGGATATGTTTTCCATTCTACATTTCCAGTAGTTTCTTATGAAGTTGTGGAAAGCTTTTCTAATTTCGTATTCACTCTCTTTGTTCCTCTGTTATTCTGCTCTTCTTTTTCTTCTCCAGCAACGCTAGTAATTTTTCACCGTTGCGTTTGATCTTTTATTTTAATGTACTAATTCTTTGTAGGATGATTGGTTCCCCGTGTTACTATCCTTTTTCTTGTTTTTATCTTTTGTGCTTTAGATGATTTCTATAGACATGATTTCTATAGGTAATCCGGGTACGGAATTCGATCTTTTCATGTTTTCGCTTGATTTCAATAGTACTTTTATGCACTGTACTAGTTCCACTTCGTTTAATTCTTCTGTTATCCGTTTATTCATTGGTGTTAATTCTATGCGAAAAAACATTTGCGTAATAAAAACTAGGACTTTGTTTGAATATAACAGAATTCTTTTGTCAAAATCCAGGAAAAGATACTTACTTTTGCTACGTTTATGACTCCTTTCATATACTTGCACGGTGTGGTATTTTTCGAAGCAATTGCGTGTATGCAGGGCCGGTTTAACCAAACGAGTGGCATAATAGTACATCGATTCTCTTCTTCTACCTTTGATTTTCCGATTACAACATACCACACGATCTTTACTTCCTTCTGTGTCATCTCGCCGAATGACATGTAAAAGGCCGTTTAGTCTTTCTGCTGTTCCAGAAGTTGATGAAGTATTCTTGAGGTCGGCGTCACGAAAATGCCCAATTAATTGACCCATCAAGCGACGTACGAATTGCAAATGCGTTATTTTGTTTTTATTCTTTTTCTTCTGGTTTGCGTTATATAATAAGTAAGAATTTATTGTTGATATTTCCAATCCGCAAAAAAGTAATTTTCGCCACCATTTTTGGGACTTTCGTATAAAACGGTATGTAGCTGTTTACTGGTCTGCTTTACACCGCCCATATATTCGTGGCGGGACTCGACGACGGAACTGTTTTCGATGGCTTCGCGATACAAAGCGCCATATCATAAAAGTGTAAGGCCGACATGCTTCCTACATCCTTCCGTCGAATATTTGGAAGAAGACATACGTGGCAACGGTCGCGAACGCGTAACGAACGCGTGCGTAGTGCGGATATCGAGGGGCAAGAAAAGAAATAGTCGTTCGTATTCGAGTTCCTTTCCCGACGTTCCGCGCAGCGAAATTGAAAGGGACGTTCTGAAAAAAGCAGAGTAAACTGGAGTAGCTTTGACCTGTATACCAGGTTCAAAAGGTAATTTAAACGTTTCGGTATAGTTACATGTTTAATTAAGGAACGGTTAACCGGAAAATCTTTGTAATTGAAAAGCATTGAATTCCGAGTAAAGTTGGCGAGCAGATTTCAGCTCGTTGATGGGTCTTAAACGAGGTCGAAAATTCCACTAACGGCTATCTTGGAACACTCGATGAAAAGGATCCGTGGAGTAATGATTTTCCACAAACTTTATTCGGCGTGTCCCTCGTACACGATGACGTAAAGCGACCAACCATAGTGATCAACTCAAATACGGCGGAAGAAGAGAAAGAAAAAGAAAAGTATCGTGAAGAAAAGGTAATACCATCGTAACCGTCGTAAATCGTTGGCAGTTGTCGCGTGTCGATGGTACGTTGATCGGGTCGGTTGTACGCGGAAGCTCTTTATCGACGGACTCGAAAAAACTTTCACATCCGGCGATCGCTAAGCAATTTAAGTTTAGCGGAAAATCCATTTCTCTGGCGAAGAAAAGAGTGCGAGCTAGCGGCGCGTGGATAATATTAACTAATTTATATCCCGGGATTTAATAACCTGGCGACGTTGGGCCGGAGTACAGAGGCTCTCAATTACAGTCGGAACAGCGTCGTTAATACAAAAGGAGGCTCTTACGGTCGATAGATGGCGGCCCTTATCGTTGGCTCTCTGCCACCAGCAGGTTTCAGCGACGCTGCCCCGATATATCGATACAACCCCCCATTGGGTGAAACGACAGCGGGCTGGCTGCTGTTTTTTCGCTACGGTCGGACCCGCGCTCCCTGTCGCGAAATGCTTTTGCGTCACGATGGTTTCGCGTCGGTTGTTTGCGCGCCGTTTCGTTACATTCCTGTGACTATAACGCTTGGTTACGAGTCGAAAAACGTTTCGTTTCCCGCTGATCTTTGCACGAGTACGAATTTTTCTATTTTTCGACAGTGGATTTTTTTTACAAGTTTCTATACGCGAACATTCGTTGATTTATGCAACGTCGTATACGTATTGTCGTTGCTTGCACGCTGGTTTGCTGAACAGCGTGACGTTTTTTCCATCGCTGGAATCGCACAGACGCGTAAAGCGAAGGCCACCTTGGTATTAGGTATTCTCTTTGAGAAACGTGCAAGCAGAATAGGAGAAAAACGGCACGAGACGCGTTGCAAGGCGCGCGTTGATATACTTGTACGTATAGCCAGAAGCGGAAGGAGTTTTCGCGGAGACTCGAGTTTCCAAGACTGACCGTGGCACTCGCCGCGTCTATTTCGCAGGATCGTTTTATTTTAGAAAAACCGGTCTCGCCGTTCTCTCCAGTCGGCGCCCGTAACTTTTCGTAAACTATGTTGCCAAATTGCTGGCGAAGAGATGGAAACACGGGCGGCTGGATAGCGCGGTCCACGGGTAAATTTTGTAAGAAATAAATTTATTAACAGGAGTCGGCCAGATTTCTTCCGCGCACCGATTCTGCGTCGCCAGTGCGAATTTCCGCGAAATTTTTCACGCGTGTGTATAAAAGGACGACACAGGATGAAACCGGGCCGCGTATTTCGCGTAACGTTATTTGCTCGCCGTAGGGTACTTGCAAACAAACGCGTATTTGCCCGTTCATTACATTCGTTTGGCAACAACGTTGCCGTTGCCGTTCTTCCCCCCCCCCCCCGCCATCATCAGCGCATGGTTTTTCACGTGTTTATCACTGGCGATCTACGTTCCGCGTTGATTAATTTTTCAGCAGAAATTCAGCGACCGTTCCGAGGCAGGCCGCTCGAATATTCGCTGGTTTAGCTCGGGCGAACGCCGAAGATTCGTTTCTGCCGAGCTGCAACGGCAAACAGGTCGTTAAGCCTTTAAGTTCAGGCCTCGAGTGTACAGAGCAAACTCACGGCTGTTCGCTCGCCGCGCGTTCCAATGGCAACGACGATCGGCAACGCAGCGATTAGGCATCGCGACAACGCGCGCCGAAACTTGGATCGGCCAGACCAACCACTGCGAAAGAAATTCTCTTTCCGTAGGATTCTCGAGAGGGGTCGGATTTCGATCGCAATCGCTATCCCAAATTGCGCGTCACTGGTTTACAAACGGTTCGAACGTAACAGCAGCTAGCTGTAAAATCGACGACTTGAAATCCGCTGGGGCGTCGAGGGGCATGCCTCGACGTCCCCAAAGGCTAATTAGTTTATTTTCGCACGACGGTGGGGCGATGCCCCGGTTAGCGAAACTCCCTTTCCGAATCGTTGATCAGTGTACGTAATATTATACGACGGGTTATTTACCGAGGTTACGACGCTCGCTCGATCGCAGTAGCTTCGGCGCACGCGAGCATCGCGACGCTCGGGGCTCGGGGCTCGTGGCTCGCGTGCCGCTCAAATTAATCAACAGTCAACCTTTTGATCTTTCTTCTCGCGTCCCGATGCATTCGCCGATATTAAAATCGGAAAATTTCCATTTCCATCCGCTTTCCGCGGCTCCACCAACTTTATTAATGTCTCGTGTTACAAACCGTTCGTCCGATTTGCTCTACCATCGAATCCCTCTTTCATCTATCTCTTCGAATTCGACGCTGAATTTGTATTTTCATGCGGATTACGCGGTCCAGGGAATTTTGGTCGTTCCGGTTTTTACTTATTAATTGGAATTTAGGAATGTTACGACGCCTAAAGCATCTGCTCGCCAGCCCGCGCGACCGGACAACAACCGACCTGCGTAACGGCACTTCGACCCTCAATAAACCTAAGGACCCACCATAACTTTCATTTCCCTGCATTGTTTCGCCATATGTCTTCAATCCGATTGTCTTGAAGAATTGCAAGCGAAAATATGCTCGAAACACAGTCGGTTTTAGAGGTGTCCTTGGGTTCATTAGTCGCCTTTAAAACACGGAGAAAGCGGGTATGCACCCATTAGGAAAACCCGAATAGCCCTGTAATAAAACAGGCTAGGTTTTCTCATACACACAGTCATTTACGCACCACGATGGTAGAAGACTCCCTACTCATCCCTTCGAGCAGTAGTGCAGCATGACCAATCGACACCGCGGTTCGTTACCCTCACTTTTCCTAACGAAAGTGGGACCAACGAATCCGCGTTCTTTATGCACAGGGGCACACCCACACCGAACTTTCTTCCGTATTAAACAAAAGAGCGACAAACGGTCTACCAGCTAACGCCTAACGCGACAGTCTCCCAACTAACGCCTAACGCGACGGTCTCCCAACTAACGCCTAACGCGACGGTCTACCAACTAACGCCTAACGCGGCAGTCTGCACATAGCGCGAGAGTCGCATTCTTCACGCAAATCTTTTGTAACTAAGTGCTTGGAAATATATACTTTATAATACTGTGAATCCCAGTGTTATACCAACTCAATCACCCCTCATTATCTCAAAGGAAATCAGGGGGTCGATCAATTCGTGGTGTCGATTGTTATAATCGTAACGGGGATTTACGACCCCCGTTGACGACTCTCCTCGCGAGTACGTCTCCCCGCGATTGGTCGAATTTACATGGTCCTTCGAGCCGGATCTCGTGCCACCAAAAAGTGCACTGACCAGTGACTATACAGTGTCGCGTGAGATCCAAGTTCCAACCACTTAGTCAACTGAGCAAGGGAACCGCCATCGGAGAGAAGCACCTCCGTCGCGCAGCATCTACACGAGCCCACGCCGCATCGTAACGATTAGCAACAGAATCCCAGATCAACGTCCATTTGATCAAGGTAAGGGCGTTCATTATCAAAATCAAACATGGCCCAAGCTGAATCAATCAGCACGTTACGGCGGAGACGAGGCGTCCTAGCCCGTCGACTTGCAACCATAAGGCGCGAACTCGATGAGTACGAAGCGTCTGGGAAGGCAAACAGAATCTTCCTAGCATCTTGCCGCAGCTCGTTCGATGAGCTTTGGAGGAGGATACTCGAGGTTCAAGAAGAGTTAGGTGTGGTAGATGAGGGGGAAGATGCGCGGGTAGATTCGTTATCGCAAGAGCATCGGGAGCTTGACATGCGGTTCCGAGAGCTCTTTGAGCAAATATCAGCAACAACCCCGTCGACTACAACAAGAGGTGAGACGTGCCGGAAACCAGAGCCGACCACCGTTCCAGAGGTCCGCGTGCCCCAATTCGACGGTGCCCTCGAGAATTGGACCTATTTCTACGACACGTTCACATCCATAGTGGACCTTAACGAAGGTTTGACGAATGTCCAAAAGTTCCAGCATCTACGCTCATCTATAACTGGACGGGCCGCACAGAGTATCCAGTCATTAGAACTCACAGAGGCCAACTATTCCATCGCGCTTGATACACTGAAGGACAAGTTCAATTGCCCCCTCCAAATCTGCATGCGCCATTGGAATCTGATGCGTAATTATCCGGAAATCAAAAGGGAAACTCCAGAGGCCCTAGAGGATTTGTTGGAAACCATCAGCGTAAATCTAAAGGCGCTCGAACATCTAAAGGAGCCCGTCACTTCAAACATAGCGATGATCGAATTGATCGCGTCGAAGTTGCCCGCGTCCAGCCTGCGTAAATGGCAACGCACACTGCCCCGCCAAAAGGTGCCATCCTATCAGCATCTGATAGACTTTCTCAAAACACGGGCGAACGGGACTCAATTCCTCTCTAAAGAGAAGGAATCAAAAGGGTCAACACACAAACACCGCAGTCAGCGAACAACCATACCGCATGGGCGAACCCTTGCTACAACCAGCAGAACGGTGGTGTGTCCGACCTGCAACGGACATCACGAGATCAGACACTGCAAAATATTCAAGGCCAAATCAGCGACCAAACGTTTTCAAATCGTGAAGAAGGCATCGTTGTGCATAAATTGCCTAGGCACAGGACATTCGCCGACACAGTGTACATCGGGTTCGTGTCGTATCTGCGGTCACCGACACCATACGTATCTACACCGCGAAAAAACCCAGGTAGATTCATGGTCGTCGAGCGGTCGATCTTCGAGCGGTCGATCGTCGAGCGGTCGGTCGGCAAGCGGTTGGTCGCCGAGCAGTCGGTCGTCGGACAGTCGCGCATCGAGCGGTCGGTCGTCGGGCAGTCGCGCACCGAGCGGTCGATCGTCGGGCAGTCGTTCATCACACAAGCGAGCCTCCACCGAACAATCCCCATCGGGATCATCGAAGTCGCGGTCGTCCCACAAATCGAGGCGAACATCCGATACTTCACGGAAGCATACATCTTCGGTTCCAAGAGGTACGAAAGAGCATTCCTCGTACGAGTCACGCTCAGCCCGGATCCGGAACACCACCCCAACCTCTTCATCCAAGTCCCAACCGGGGCAAAACTGACTGTCCGAGACTACGACAGCAAGGGGGATCGGACTAACAAACACATCTCCCCACACCCCTCTGCATCATGATCTGTTGGCCACAGCACAGATCAAGGTTTTGAACAAACAGGCACAACCAATCCGAGCCCGAGCCTTACTCGACACTGGGTCGAGCATGAACTTCATGACCGACAGGCTCGCGAACTCCCTCGGTATAAGGCAAAGGAGATGTGCGATCCAGATCGGAGCCCTCGACAATTTGAGCACCACGGCAAAACGTTACACCACGGCCACCATCACGTCGACGGACGGCGAGTACAAGAAGACATTGAGATTTCTTGTTATCCCGGCCATATCGATCCTCGTACCAAGCGAGCCCATCGATCCCTCGAGTCTGGGATTACCCAGAAATATTCATCTAGCCGATCCACAATTCCATTGCCCAGCCCCGATCGATGTTTTACTTAGTACCGGATCAACATTCGCGTCGCTGTGCATCGGGCAGGTCAATCTGGCACAACCAGGCGAACCTGAACTACGTCTACAAAAAACACGCTTCGGCTGGGTAATCGGGGGGAGTCCCACGTCCCAAACCGCGATAAATACGTTCCACGCAACCACAACGGCTCTGCAAGAGGACCTCGCACGGTTTTGGGAGATCGACGAGGGACAGGCCACTACTCATCTTTCGGAATCGGAACGACTATGTGAAGAACATTTCCGAAACCATGTCCGACGAACCAAGGAAGGCAGATACATCGTTGCATTACCGTTCAACGAAAAGCTTTCCTCACTAGGGTCATCGAAGGCCACTGCAATGAGCAGGCTCGCCTCTCTTCATCGCCGATTCCAACGCGACAAACAATATGAAACCGCGTATAGTGCTGTGATTCAAGAATATTTAGACTTGGGTCACATGACAAAGATCAACACGGATCACGCCACCGACCACGGATATTATTTACCACATCACGGCGTGACCAAGGAATCGAGCGACACCACCAAGCTACGGGTTGTGTTCGACGGCTCAGCTTCAAGTACCACGGGAGTGTCTCTAAACGACGCCCTTCATACGGGTCCGAAATTACAAGAAGACCTGAGGAACATCCTATTGAGATTCCGGTCATTTCAATATGTCCTTACCGGCGACATCGAGAAGATGTACCGCCAATTCCTCCTACGTCCAGAAGATCGTCCCTACCAAAAGATTCTGTGGCGTGCCGACAACGGAGAGATCGAAACTTACCGACTCAACACCGTAACGTTCGGTCTATCCGCAGCCCCGTATCTGGCCATCCGATGTCTCAAACAGTTGGCAGAGGACGAGGGACCTCGATTTCCGAGAGCAGCGCAGATCCTACGGCGAGACTTCTATGTCGACGATGCGTTGACCGGAGCCGATACGAAGGACGAAGCCCTATCAATCAGGAATGATCTCACGAGATTACTTAAGCTAGCCGGTCTAAATATCCGCAAATGGGCCTCAAACGATCGGGATCTGCTGAGAGGGCTACCTGAGGAAGACACCAAGCAGAAATTACATCTCGGTGAGTCATCCACGTTAAAAACACTCGGCGTCTTTTGGGATTCAGCCGACGATACCATACTATATTCGGTCAAGACGAACAGTGACACTTCCCGAATCACAAAGCGATCAATCAGCTCAGTCATCGCACAAATATATGATCCACTAGGATTGCTCGCGCCGGTAATCGTTCGAGCAAAAATGATTTTGCAACAAGTCTGGACATTGAAGGTAGATTGGGACGAATCCCTTCCGTCAGACGTACACACAGCATGGATCAAATACCACACCCAATTGCCGTTGTTAAATGCGGTAAGGTTCCCTCGGAAGACCATCCTAGAATCCGCAACGAAAATTGAGCTCCACGGATTCTGTGACGCTAGCGAAAGGGCATATGGGGCGTGCGTCTACGTGCGGACGACTGACCGAAAGAACAATATTTGGACTCGACTCCTCACGGCGCGGTCGAAGGTAGCGCCGCTCAAATCGCTCTCCATACCACGTCTCGAATTAAGTGGGGCACTTATTTTGACGTCCTTGATTTCGTCAATACAACAGGCCCTGACGACCAAGATATCGCGGATAGTCTACTGGACTGACTCCACCATCGTACTCCATTGGATCAGGTCTTCGCCGCACACCTTGAAAACATTTGTGGCGAATCGAGTCGCTGAGATACAGACCAAGACCAATATCTCCGACTGGCGTCATGTGCCTACCGACGATAATCCAGCCGATCTCATCTCCCGAGGCCAGACGCCCAAGGAATTCCTATGTCCGTCCATTTGGAAAAACGGGCCAAGGTGGCTCCTGCAAAGCGAAAGCTATTGGCCGGTTTGGAGCCCGATACCGGTAGTCGACCTCCCGGAGCAAAAGAAGACGATCTGTCTGAGGACGAGTGTTAACGACAACACTCTCCTCCATCGCTACTCGTCTTGGCCAAGACTAATAAGAATCGTCGCCCGGTGTCTTCGATGGAGACATAAGCAACACCGAACTGCCCATCTCACCACAGACGAACTGACCGCAGCGCACAACAGGCTAATAAAAATCTTACAATCCCAGCATTTCGCGCCTGAAATTCGGATCCTCCAAAAAAATCGAAGCGAGGACGTTGGAGGGAAACTACAGCCATTAAACCCCTTCCTCGACGAAGATGGGCTACTCCGGGTAGGAGGGCGACTAACCAACTCCGCCATACCCTTCAGCCAAAAACACCCGATCATCCTACCGAAATCCCCGGTGACAGAGCTAATTATAGAACAAGAGCACCGGAACAATCATCACACAGGGACCCAAGCTACCCTATACGCGATGAGACTGCGCTATTGACCGATCGACGGCCGTAGCCAGGTATGGCGCACTCTCAGAAGGTGCGTCCGCTGCTGCAGAGCCAACCCTCCACCAGTGGAATACTTGATGGGTGATTTGCCAGAGGCGCGTATTACCGAATCGCGGCCGTTCAGGAACGTCGGAATCGACTACTGCGGCCCATTCTACATCAAGGAGAGGAGGGACCGCAACCGACGTAAAATCAAGACGTACGCCGCCATATTCGTTTGTCTGGCGACAAAGGCGGTCCACATAGAGTTAGTCAGCGACCTAACCACCGACGCCTTCTTGGCCGCGCTACGCCGTTTCATCTCGCGGCGAGGATACTGCGCAACGATCCTCACCGACAACGGCACCAATTTCGTCGGGGCTAATCGGGAGCTGCAAGAACTCCGGACCCTATTGCAGTCCGACGACCACCAGGATAGGGTACAGAATTTTCTCGCCGACCGACAAATACAATGGCGTTTTAATCCTCCGAACTCACCACATTTTGGCGGCTTATGGGAAGCCGCAGTTAAATCGTTCAAACGCCATCTCATCCGCGTGGTCGGCACGGAGCTCCTGACCTTTGAACACCTCAACACCCTTGTGATCGAAATTGAGGCCATTCTCAATTCACGCCCACTGACTCCCATCTCATCCGATCCGAAAGATCCCCCTGTCCTCACTCCCGGTCATTTTCTAATCGGTGATACCCTAACCAGTTTACGGGAGCGTGATTTCAGGACAGTTCCATCAGGACGGCTATCCAGTTGGCAGCGCATTCACCAGATTAAGCAGCACTTCTGGAGCCGATGGTATCGAGAATACCTAAACGAGTTAACCCGCCGCAGCAAATGGGACAAGGGCAAACACAACATTCATGAAGGCACCGTAGTAATCCTCAGGGAGGACAACGTGCCCTATATGCAGTGGCCTTTGGGCCGCGTAATCATGGTCCATCCAGGAGCCGACGGAATCATCCGGACCGCTACCGTGCAGACGGCAACAAGCATCCTGGACCGCGGCGTCAAAAGACTGGTCCCCTTACCCATCCACCCAGATCCAGACGAGGCCGAACGCCCACACGGAGCGAAGGAGGTCACCAACGACACACCAGACTCCACAGCCAGAATTTGATCGGTGCCCTCTCAACGGGGGGAGGATGTTACGACGCCTAAAACATCTGCTCGCCAGCCCGCGCGACCGGACAACAACCGACCTGCGTAACGGCACTTCGACCCTCAATAAACCTAAGGACCCACCATAACTTTCATTTCCCTGCATTGTTTCGCCATATGTCTTCAATCCGATTGTCTTGAAGAATTGCAAGCCAAAATATGCTCGAAACACAGTCGGTTTTAGAGGTGTCCTTGGGTTTATTAGTCGCCTTTAAAACGCGGAGAAAGCGGGTATGCACCCATTAGGAAAACCCGAATAGCCCTGTAATAAAACAGGCTAGGTTTTCTCATACACACAGTCATTTACGCACCACGATGGTAGAAGACTCCCTACTCATCCCTTCGAGCAGTAGTGCAGCATGACCAATCGACACCGCGGTTCGTTACCCTCACTTTTCCTAACGAAAGTGGGACCAACGAATCCGCGTTCTTTATGCACAGGGGCACACCCACACCGAACTTTCTTCCGTATTAAACAAAAGAGCGACAAACGGTCTACCAGCTAACGCCTAACGCGACAGTCTCCCAACTAACGCCTAACGCGACGGTCTCCCAACTAACGCCTAACGCGACGGTCTACCAACTAACGCCTAACGCGGCAGTCTGCACATAGCGCGAGAGTCGCATTCTTCACGCAAATCTTTTGTAACTAAGTGCTTGGAAATATATACTTTATAATACTGTGAATCCCAGTGTTATACCAACTCAATCACCCCTCATTTTCTCAAAGGAAATCAGGGGATCGATCAATTCGTGGTGTCGATTGTTATAATCGTAACGGGGATTTACGACCCCCGTTGACGACTCTCCTCGCGAGTACGTCTCCCCGCGATTGGTCGAATTTACAAGGAATTTCAAAGTTATCGTAGACATCTAGAGACGGGTTGTTCGGAGGTCTCAAAGTTTCCAAAGAGAACGAAATTCGGTCAATCTAACTGCTCGGGTTACGTCGTTTGAATTAAAAAAAAAATCTGCACGTTCGATTTCCAGATAAATAAAATTTTTTGAATGCGATTCGCAGCGCGAAATTCGAGCAGCGGCTATTCGATACGACAATTGCACGATATAGAAGGGGTTTCTATCGCGCGCAATGCTTGCGTAGAATCTCGACGATAGGTACGCGGTATTTGTCGACTAACTATAAATATCGAACAGTTCGACTGGCTGCGCGAAGTAGCGAGTTTCCACGCGCGAGCAATAACGTTTACAATATATTTCACGTAACGGCAAATAGCGCTAATTGTACGCCAGCGTTTTGCCACAGCGATCGTGCGATAGTCAGTGGTACGCACGGCTCGTTCGTATTCACAATCGTGAAACTTAAATTCGGATCGCGCGAATGGCGAATCGAAACAGATTGAATGCCAGATTTCGGGGGGGAAAACGATCGATCGGAGGGTATTCTGACTAATTCTCGGACTAATTCTCCGACTGATTCTCGAACGATGCCGCTCGAACGTGGACGAACCGCGTTAATGGACGATCTAATTTGCAGTTATCTGTTAATCGGTTTAAAACGCTCTATATTTAACCGGGCATTCCATTATACTTGGCTGTTTCATTCGCTAATTTATCATTTCATCTCGGCTCAGCCGGCTCATCGTCGTTCCATCAGTCGCGTCGATCGAGCGAGCGGAATTTAAATTACCCGTATAATCCTCGAGCGGTATCGCGGCTCGTTAAAATTACACCGACAGATTTATTTGCCGCGCGTTTGGCGGATGGCATGCCGATCGACCCAGCGCGCTCGCATAATTCCAAATTCGAACATCTTGTCGCGTTTTCCACGTTACGTTGAGTCGTCGAGTACGTTACGTCGTGAAATTTGAAATGCGTGGAACGCGCGTATCGCGCGTCCACGTAAGATTTGTGTTTGCCAATCGTAGCCGAACTCGACAGCAAACGCGGCGCTTCGGCGAGAGAAGAAGGGAAAAGAGGATAAAAGGAGAAGAGCGGAAAGAAGAAAATGAAAAAGAAGGGGAGCAAAACGGTGGACGGTTGGGAAATAACAGGCGGCAGAAGCGTGGTCGGCGTCGATCGTCGAGGGTAAAGCGCGAACGGGCTGTCATATTCGCAACAAAGGGCGAAAGTCAAAGTGGATCTCGGTGCGGGGCGGCGCAGCTAAGCGTTCGGATCTGAAAGCACGTTCCAGCCTTTTGATCGCCAGGCTATTTTCTTCCGTGCGGCCTCTTTCATCGTTCCACGCTACGGATTTTCAGCTGAATTTACGCCTGACATCAGCGGTTTCCTCGTTGGTTACTAGTTGGAGTCGCCTGATAGACGAGTAGGTGCGAGGGAGCGACCGGCAATTAACTTAGCAGTCGATTCTAGCCAGTTTCGAAGTTTCGTAACCCGGCACGTTGGATCCGGTCAATCTGTTAGATCCGTGGCAGCCGAGCCGTGGGGCAGACAGGAACGAAAGGCACGTCGACGGGGCTCTCCAGTAATTTCACCGATACGTTCGACCGTCGCGCGATTAAAATCCTCTCGGAGCCCGCCATACAGTTTCTGCTAGTGGCACGAGTGGCCAACTTTACGAGGGGATAACGCTACGTGATACGAAATCGCACGGCCGAAGCTTGCCGTATCCATTCCTTTTCTATTCCGCCCGTTCTGCCTTCTGCTCCCGATCTCCCGCTAATTCGCCTTGTTTCATCGGCCGTCTCCAGCGTGGATCGAGGGACATCGGTCCTTAAACTTTTCCCCACGCTGGACAAGGTTTTCTCCTTGATAAGTACCGATTCGTTTCTACTTCGTTCCGATGTTAGCGAAACGGCTCGTTCGTTCCAATAGCAATATTATTGAGCAGTAAAATTCTTCTGCGTGTAAAAGCGGATAAAACAATTTCCCCTAGTATTTGTTTGCAAATAACAGTTTTTAGCATTTCGTTAATAAATATTTCTTGGCAACAGCATCGTATGAAATATATTAGGTTGTCCGAAAAATGTCTTTTTTCGCAAACGTCGTTTTTACAATAAAGCACCTCCGTACAAACGTGAAACCAAGTCTGTGAAATGTCTCGGTGTTTATCTCAATAGAACAAAATGGATCGTACGTAATGCGACAAAACGATATAAAGCAAATAACATTGTGCGTCTATTATTTCCTCATAAACAGAAAGAAACTTTTCGGATATCAATCAAACAACTCGTATAGCGTATCTCTTTGAAGAAAACTTGCAAAGGATCGGTTTAACGTCTTAGGTACGATTGAATTTTGTGCGGGGACGTTCCTTCGTAGGGCAGGGTTTGACGCGAACTACGCGTAAACGATACTGCACCGCAATATGTGGCGGATAATGCTGTTCTCTACGCAAGCACATTGGATAATTAAATGTTAATTTTTCTTAAAGGTACGATACATATACGTGAACTTTAATAATTTACTTTAATTATTAATAATACAATTGAGTGTGATATATTTTAAAGCAGGGCAAAGCACATACACCCACGTCACAATTTTCACATTCAAGCGAGCTAGTGCTTTTCAAATTGTTTTTCGTTTTCTATTTTCTAGCGACATTTTTAGGTTAAAAATTGTAAAATATTGTTAGGATGCGGATCGGAATATTAAAAAGAGCATCTAATAATGATATATTTATTTTAACGGAAAGCAATAATTGATATCTGACACTAGTGTATCAAAAATAGACTATATATTTTGCCTGTATGTATTGATAACACTGTTATAAAATATTGCGAGGACAAGAAAAGCGTGAAAAAAGACAAACGAAAACGTGCGTTTAGCTTAAACGGTGACCGAGTACCTCTCCAAGGTCGGTGCTGCTGATATTTAAAGGGGTCCTCTCTAAGGTCGGTGCAGCTGATATATAAAGGGGGTTCTCTCCAAGGTCGGTGCTGCTGATATTTAAAGGGGTCCTCTCTAAGGTCGGTGCAGCTGATATATAAAGGGGATCCTCTCCAAGGTCGGTGCTGCTGGTATATAAAGGGGGGTCCGATTCCCGGCGGAGCCAGCACCATCCGACATAGACACGTAAACTAGGCAGATCAGTATAGTCGAACATTAACATTCGAAATTTTTTCCAAATCTAGTATACCATGGAGATTTTACAAAAGACAAACGATCGGTTCCGAGAAGGAGTTCCCGTCCGGGTGGTTCGAGTCGAGTCACTTACCACCATGTGGGTTCGTTTGGCTGGATGGCCGAAGATAACCCAAACACTCAATTTGAAGATGATGGAACATCCCGTGGAGTACTTGCCGAAGGCGAAAAGTTTAAGAACAGGCATGCTAGTCGCCGTGCTAGTAGATTTTAAGGAATCTAGCGCTTGGGAAAGAGCCATCCTTTTACAAAGGACCATGACTGGCTACATCGTCTTTCTAATCGATTGGGGGTTAGAGAGCGAGCAATGTCTCGATTCAATACGGCTGCTGCCCCGTAATTTGGCAAAAATGGCACCGTGGGCTAGAAAAATCGTTCTGCCAGGTGTACGAGAACAACCGATCCAAGGGAAGAGACATCGAGTGGCCCAATTCACCATGTTGAGACGGACAGGGAGCCTAGTCAACATCGATCCTTCTCCAGGAGAAGCAATAACTGCAAGGTTGCTGCTGGACCGAGAGCCGGGAGAATCCGCAAGAGATATGGCAGCATACTGGCTGGAGTTGGGATACCTCGATCCCGAATAATCGCTACTATTGCCAGACACTTTTTTTCTAAGTATAATAATTCTTGTATGTATGGTTTTGTATGTATGGTTGTATGTACAGTTTTATGTGGATATTTGTATTTTTTTTATATATATTACTACTGAATTGTATATTCTTAGTCAAGTTTGGTTTTGTATGTCTGGTTTTGTATGTATGGTTTCGTATGTATGATTGTATGTACAGTTTTATGTGGATATTTGTATTTTTCTATATATATTAGTACTGAATTGTATATTCTTAGTCAAGACTGTAGGTGAATAAATACTAATGAAAGCATAAAAACTTGTTAACTCTCTCTTATCCTTCCTCCTCATTCACACAAGTCCTACAATACTAAATTTAATGTTCAGCTGTACGAATTGCAAGGTACATAATAAAAAAAATAGAATAAAAAGTAAAATAAAATAAAAAAAGGAATAAAAGAAATAAAATAAAATAAAATAAAAAAAAGTTAAATTTAAGATATCTTTTAAACTAATCATTTTGCAAATCAAGTACTTGTATACTCCTCTGTAGAGAATCAAAAACTACGGACCGGATCGTCCATCCAGAAAACGAGAAACCCGAGGAAAAGGAATTGCCCGTGTTGGTGTTAGGTCGCGTCCTCGTCGCTTCGCTTATCGTTGGACACACGCTGATCGAACAACGACGCCTTTTCACGGATCCCTCGTGTTTTTCCTCCCTTTTGGTTTCGTGACCCACGGAGAAAGACGCCGAGCAACGCGAATCTCGACGCGTGGCATAACGTTGTTTCGTCGGCCCGGCCTTTGACGCTGGTCGCGGAAGCGAATCGATACCTCGTCGATCGACGCGTGGTGGCGATACGCGTTGCTCTCGTCCCCCTGAGACGCGCAATTAAGAACGACGATCGAAGAACGACGGAGTATCGACGGACGAGGGGGCGGATGAATTCGTTGGATATCGTGGAGCCGGCGATTATCGCTGCCCGATTAATAACTGCGACCCTCTTCTCCGGATTTCGTAGGTTACGACGTTTAGTCGCGATATTAACGTACCTCCAAAGATTACAGGCGTAAGCCTGCTTCGATCGCTTTATCGCGAATCTTCTTACGATCTCCATCGACCGCACCCCTGCGATATTTAATCGCACGGGGGACGAGGATCGTACGAGTGCTCCTCTTTCCCTTACTTCATGACCGATCTCCCTTGAGCGATACTCGACGTCGTTGGAGTCAAGTACCTTCGGCTTTGTATCAAAGTCGGCCTTCGCGTCGGTCCGTGTCGCGGCATTTTCCACTCTGAAGGGATTCTTCGTTTCACATCGTCACGTCCTACGAAGCGTTATATGGTCGTAAGAACGACGAAACCAAGATCCAACCTTTTTATACTTATTCGTATCTAGATCTCGAGTCGGTTATTAATCGTCCGGCGGCACACAGCGCTGTTATCTCCGAATCGAGAGAGCAACGTCGAAAGAAACGGCGCAGCCGGCCGTTCTCACTTTACTCGCTCGCTCCAAGAATCCCGTGGCTCTCTTTTTCGTCCGCGGTCACCCTTTGTCCGTGAATTGGCATTAAGCCGCACCCCGATCTGTGCGCAGATCGTTTTCCACTGCGAACACTGTAAAGGGCAATTGTACGTCGAGTCGTACGCGGTAGCCTTTATCCCGCGGGTTACATTATCGCAGCCCGTGGTTTCCGTATACTCGCCCTATAGCGAGCCGCGTTAATTCCAATTTATTCGCCCTTTCGAAACGTTGCTCGAAACTTGATCCGTCTTACGTTCGCCAGTCCGTATCCTCGATACGAGAGATCGATCGACGTATTCCACGTATTCGTCTCTTTTAAGCCGCCAAAGTAGCCCCGCCAAAGTAGCGCCAAAGCCCCGATCCCTTATCATTTAATGTATATCCTATGTTTTATCGTTCTTGCATTGTTTTGTTCCTCGACGTTGCACTAATCGGAGCAGGTGCAAAGTGTTGGATAATCGATTCGAGACAATGGGATCTCGAGCGACAGGCGTCGTAAACCCAAGGACAACCATGCCCGGACAGTGTTACGGTTACGAGCGCGAAGTCTTTTAATCGTCTTTCGCTCGTAATATGGGATCGTACGCGCGTATTACGCCGATCCCGACACCGATCTCGATCGATCGCGAGATCGCCAAATTAACGCTTAAAGCGACCTTCCAATCGCTACGTTCGGATCGCGTCGTCGGCGCAGATACCGCAGTCGAGGTTGACTCCTCCTCCTTCGCTCGGCTCGTCGTTTCTTGCTGGATCGCGAGAGAAAAGGGCTGATATCCTCTGAAACGCGCGACGCGAAATCGAGTTGGACCTCGTCGCGTTCTACGTATATCGACGATCCGTCAGAGAAGAACATCGGGAATCCTCGATCGCACTCTCTCGAGCCGTCAAGCCACTCACACCCGCTTTTCGCTCGACGCGCTACCCAGAGAAAAAAACGAAAATAGAGGTAACCGATCGAGCGCGTTTGCGCTTACGCCAACGAGGAGAACGAACGAATAAATTAACGTTTCGAAGACAACTGGACGAAGACAATGGAACGAAGAGAGTCATCGGGATGTTTGAAACGCTGCGAGGATCTCTGAACTATTTCGCTTCTAACGAGTGAAAGGAAAGGAGAAGAAGCTTGCGCGCTAACTAGACGAGAGAAACAATTGGAACTTTCACGCTAAATAGGAAACGATTTTGCCTAGAATCGCAAACGAACATCGTTTCGATCCTTTAACGGGGGTTGTATCGATCGCGCGACCTGACACCTGCGATTTCAATGGCGAGAAACGAGAAGAGTTGGCGCAACTGCTCCACGAAATTTTCATAATTCTCGTTTCCAGCGTCTAGATACGCGCGACGGTGCACAACGAAGCGTGCAGGAAGAGAGCCGACAGACGGAATCGCGCCCCCCTTCCGTTTCGAAATACAGCGGGGGCGGTAGAAACGTAACAGCGAGGCAGAAACTGTCGACGAACTCGCGAAAGATCGCATCTGAGTTTTTCGACGAGCGACGCCTCTCTCTCTCTCTTTCTTTCTCTTCGCTTGGATTTTACGATGCGCCCGCGCCCGCTTCTCTCTGTCTATCGAGAGAAGCGAGGGCAGAGAGACCGCGCTAAGTCACCTGTAATTTCCGGCCGAGAAGTAGCGGGTGGCGCCGTCCATCTTCCGCGAACGGCTTCTTAAGTCTTCTTGACCGTGGCGAGACTTTTCGGACCGCTGGTTGCTTATTTACGATGACTATCGAACTCGTTAACGCTCCGAGCACACCGTACACGCCACTCGAATTCCAAATGGCCGCTCTCCGCGGAGCAAGTTAAGCTTCATCGAGCCCGATTGAACTTTGTAGTCGCTCGTGCTCGTCTTTCGTAGCCTGTCTCTCGCATTGGGTAAATACCGCCCTTGCGATCTCTTTCCTTCTCCCGTGTACGCGGCTACGCGATAAATTTGATATTTCGTAGTAGAGCAGCGCCGATCGCGAACAGTAGCGAAGCTTTATCGCTTGCGAATGAACATCGTCTAATATTTCGGCGTAATACGGTGGCAAGATTTTTCGGCTTATGCGTTCGTAGTGGCGCTAATATTCGACGGAAGAAGGAGATGAGACGGATCTAGCACTTGCCAGCTTATTCGACCAATTCGAATCGTATCCGACAAAGGAGATGACCATCGCAATCGACTCCCCGAAAGATACGCAGATGGGAGAAGGCCGAACCCAGTTCTTTACGTTCTTTCGTCTTTAAACGAAAGTTGTCTGAAAGTGATTAGGTTTCTCGTCGTTTAAAGATTCGAGACCCCTCGCTAGAAAAACGAATTGAACGCGAATGACACCGTTCGAAAGA
Organism: Bombus huntii; assembly: GCF_024542735.1. Taxonomy (NCBI): domain Eukaryota; kingdom Metazoa; phylum Arthropoda; class Insecta; order Hymenoptera; family Apidae; genus Bombus; species Bombus huntii. Next base: position 39,481 of record NW_026099390.1, read on the forward strand.
TTCGTCTTTACGAGGCAAGAAACGCCTGGCGTCGGTTTACAAAGATATCGAACTGGGTCAATTATCGTCGGTGTGTCCAGAGGAGCGAAGGTATTTACCGGGCGAGCTGGGTCGATCGCTCGGTTCAATAAAATTGTCGTTAAGGGAGAGATAGCAAGGTGTAGGCGAGTCGGTGACGTGGCACATAGCCAGTCGGTGTGTTACTACGAAATTACGAAGCAATTTCGCAGGAAATATATTGGGAAATGATTTCGACGCCGACATCGAAAGTATCTATTACACGACTAACGTTACCGTTACACGAGACCAAGCTTGTACGGATTATAACGAAGAGGTTGATGTCGCGTTGAGCCTGTATCGTCGGACACCTGCCACGAGCAGATTGACGTAAGCAGGCCAACGTCGATTATAGGAGATTTTATTATCGGCGGTCACACAGATTTTCCTACGAATCGTCGGTCTCGTATTTGCGATTTCGTAGGTATCCTGCCGAGGAGGACAGCCAATTTAAGGACAAGCATATTGGATTCGAATCGAGGCGAGAATTCGTTCGGCCCGAATTTGCTTCGAATTTGCTTCGAATTTGCTTCGAATTCGCTTCGACGATGATTTTCTATCAAATTATTCGTGTCGTTCGTATTCGAGTTCCTTTCCCGACGTTCCGCGCAGCGAAATTGAAAGGGACGATCTGAAAAAAGCAGAGTAAACTGGAGTAGCTTTGACCTGTATACCAGGTCCAAAAAGTAATTTAAACGTTTCGGTATAGTTACATGTTTAATTAAGGAACGGTTAACCGGAAAATCTTTGTAATTGAAAAGCATTGAATTCCGAGTAAAGTTGGCGAGCAGATTTCAGCTCGTTGATGGGTCTTAAACGAGGTCGAAAATTCCACTAACGGCTATCTTGGAACACTCGATGAAAAGGATCCGTGGAGTAATGATTTTCCACAAACTTTATTCGGCGTGTCCCTCGTACACGATGACGTAAAGCGACCAACCATAGTGATCAACTCAAATACGGCGGAAGAAGAGAAAGAAAAAGAAAAGTATCGTGAAGAAAAGGTAATACCATCGTAACCGTCGTAAATCGTTGGCAGTTGTCGCGTGTCGATGGTACGTTGATCGGGTCGGTTGTACGCGAAAGCTCTTTATCGACGAACTCGATAAAACTTTCACATCCGGCGATCGCTAAGCAATTTAAGTTTAGCGGAAAATCCATTTCTCTGGCGAAGAAAAGAGTGCGAGCTAGCGGCGCGTGGATAATATTAACTAATTTATATCCCGGGATTTAATAACCTGGCGACGTTGGGCCGGAGTACAGAGGCTCTCAATTACAGTCGGAACAGCGTCGTTAATACAAAAGGAGGCTCTTACGGTCGATAGATGGCGGCCCTTATCGTTGGCTCTCTGCCATCAGCAGGTTTCAGCGACGCTGCCTCGACATATCGATACAATCCCCCATTGGGTGAAACGACAGCGGGCTGGCTGCTGGTTTTTCGCTACGGTCGGACCCGCGCTCCCTGTCGCGAAATGCTTTTGCGTCACGATGGTTTCGCGTCGGTTGTTTGCGCGCCGTTTCGTTACATTCCTATGACTATAATGCTTGGTTACGAGTCGAAAATCGTTTCGTTTCCCGCTGATCTTTGCACGAGTACGAATTTTTCTATTTTTCGACAGTGGATTTTTTTTACAAGTTTCTATACGCGAACATTCGTTGATTTATGCAACGTCGTATACGTATTGTCGTTGCTTGCACGCTGGTTTGCTGAACAGCGTGACGTTTTTTCCATCGCTGGAATCGCACAGACGCGTAAAGCGAAGGCCACCTTGGTATTAGGTATTCTCTTTGAGAAACGTGCAAGCAGAATAGGAGAAAAACGGCACGAGACGCGTTGCAAGGCGCGCGTTGATATACTTGTACGTATAGCCAGAAGCGGAAGGAGTTTTCGCGGAGACTCGAGTTTCCAAGACTGACCGTGGCACTCGCCGCGTCTATTTCGCAGGATCGTTTTATTTTAGAAAAACCGGTCTCGCCGTTCTCTCCAGTCGGCGCCCGTAACTTTTCGTAAACTATGTTGCCAAATTGCTGGCGAAGAGATGGAAACACGGGCGGCTGGATAGCGCGGTCCACGGGTAAATTTTGTAAGAAATAAATTTATTAACAGGAGTCGGCCAGATTTCTTCCGCGCACCGATTCTGCGTCGCCAGTGCGAATTTCCGCGAAATTTTTCACGCGTGTGTATAAAAGGACGACACAGGATGAAACCGGGCCGCGTATTTCGCGTAACGTTATTTGCTCGCCGTAGGGTACTTGCAAACAAACGCGTATTTGCCCGTTCATTACATTCGTTTGGCAACAACGTTGCCGTTGCCGTTCTTCCCCCCCCCCCCCCCCCGCCATCATCAGCGCATGGTTTTTCACGTGTTTATCACTGGCGATCTACGTTCCGCGTTGATTAATTTTTCAGCAGAAATTCAGCGACCGTTCCGAGGCAGGCCGCTCGAATATTCGCTGGTTTAGCTCGGGCGAACGCCGAAGATTCGTTTCTGCCGAGCTGCAACGGCAAACAGGTCGTTAAGCCTTTAAGTTCAGGCCTTGAGTGTACAGAGCAAACTCACGGCTGTTCGCTCGCCGCGCGTTCCAATGGCAACGACGATCGGCAACGCAGCGATTGGGCATCGCGACAACGCGCGCCGAAACTTGGATCGGCCAGACCAACCACTGCGAAAGAAATTCTCTTTCCGTAGGATTCTCGAGAGGGGTCGGATTTCGATCGCAATCGCTATCCCAAATTGCGCGTCACTGGTTTACAAACGGTTCGAACGTAACAGCAGCTAGCTGTAAAATCGACGACTTGAAATCCGCTGGGGCGTCGAGGGGCATGCCTCGACGTCCCCAAAGGCTAATTAGTTTATTTTCGCACGACGGTGGGGCGATGCCCCGGTTAGCGAAACTCCCTTTCCGAATCGTTGATCAGTGTACGTAATATTATACGACGGGTTATTTACCGAGGTTACGACGCTCGCTCGATCGCAGTAGCTTCGGCGCACGCGAGCATCGCGACGCTCGGGGCTCGGGGCTCGTGGCTCGCGTGCCGCTCAAATTAATCAACAGTCAACCTTTTGATCTTTCTTCTCGCGTCCCGATGCATTCGCCGATATTAAAATCGGAAAATTTCCATTTCCATCCGCTTTCCGCGGCTCCACCAACTTTATTAATGTCTCGTGTTACAAACCGTTCGTCCGATTTGCTCTACCATCGAATCCCTCTTTCATCTATCTCTTCGAATTCGACGCTGAATTTGTATTTTCATGCGGATTACGCGGTCCAGGGAATTTTGGTCGTTCCGGTTTTTACTTATTAATTGGAATTTAGGAATGTTACGACGCCTAAAGCATCTGCTCGCCAGCCCGCGCGACCGGACAACAACCGACCTGCGTAACGGCACTTCGACCCTCAATAAACCTAAGGACCCACCATAACTTTCATTTCCCTGCATTGTTTCGCCATATGTCTTCAATCCGATTGTCTTGAAGAATTGCAAGCGAAAATATGCTCGAAACACAGTCGGTTTTAGAGGTGTCCTTGGGTTCATTAGTCGCCTTTAAAACACGGAGAAAGCGGGTATGCACCCATTAGGAAAACCCGAATAGCCCTGTAATAAAACAGGCTAGGTTTTCTCATACACACAGTCATTTACGCACCACGATGGTAGAAGACTCCCTACTCATCCCTTCGAGCAGTAGTGCAGCATGACCAATCGACACCGCGGTTCGTTACCCTCACTTTTCCTAACGAAAGTGGGACCAACGAATCCGCGTTCTTTATGCACAGGGGCACACCCACACCGAACTTTCTTCCGTATTAAACAAAAGAGCGACAAACGGTCTACCAGCTAACGCCTAACGCGACAGTCTCCCAACTAACGCCTAACGCGACGGTCTCCCAACTAACGCCTAACGCGACGGTCTACCAACTAACGCCTAACGCGGCAGTCTGCACATAGCGCGAGAGTCGCATTCTTCACGCAAATCTTTTGTAACTAAGTGCTTGGAAATATATACTTTATAATACTGTGAATCCCAGTGTTATACCAACTCAATCACCCCTCATTATCTCAAAGGAAATCAGGGGGTCGATCAATTCGTGGTGTCGATTGTTATAATCGTAACGGGGATTTACGACCCCCGTTGACGACTCTCCTCGCGAGTACGTCTCCCCGCGATTGGTCGAATTTACATGGTCCTTCGAGCCGGATCTCGTGCCACCAAAAAGTGCACTGACCAGTGACTATACAGTGTCGCGTGAGATCCAAGTTCCAACCACTTAGTCAACTGAGCAAGGGAACCGCCATCGGAGAGAAGCACCTCCGTCGCGCAGCATCTACACGAGCCCACGCCGCATCGTAACGATTAGCAACAGAATCCCAGATCAACGTCCATTTGATCAAGGTAAGGGCGTTCATTATCAAAATCAAACATGGCCCAAGCTGAATCAATCAGCACGTTACGGCGGAGACGAGGCGTCCTAGCCCGTCGACTTGCAACCATAAGGCGCGAACTCGATGAGTACGAAGCGTCTGGGAAGGCAAACAGAATCTTCCTAGCATCTTGCCGCAGCTCGTTCGATGAGCTTTGGAGGAGGATACTCGAGGTTCAAGAAGAGTTAGGTGTGGTAGATGAGGGGGAAGATGCGCGGGTAGATTCGTTATCGCAAGAGCATCGGGAGCTTGACATGCGGTTCCGAGAGCTCTTTGAGCAAATATCAGCAACAACCCCGTCGACTACAACAAGAGGTGAGACGTGCCGGAAACCAGAGCCGACCACCGTTCCAGAGGTCCGCGTGCCCCAATTCGACGGTGCCCTCGAGAATTGGACCTATTTCTACGACACGTTCACATCCATAGTGGACCTTAACGAAGGTTTGACGAATGTCCAAAAGTTCCAGCATCTACGCTCATCTATAACTGGACGGGCCGCACAGAGTATCCAGTCATTAGAACTCACAGAGGCCAACTATTCCATCGCGCTTGATACACTGAAGGACAAGTTCAATTGCCCCCTCCAAATCTGCATGCGCCATTGGAATCTGATGCGTAATTATCCGGAAATCAAAAGGGAAACTCCAGAGGCCCTAGAGGATTTGTTGGAAACCATCAGCGTAAATCTAAAGGCGCTCGAACATCTAAAGGAGCCCGTCACTTCAAACATAGCGATGATCGAATTGATCGCGTCGAAGTTGCCCGCGTCCAGCCTGCGTAAATGGCAACGCACACTGCCCCGCCAAAAGGTGCCATCCTATCAGCATCTGATAGACTTTCTCAAAACACGGGCGAACGGGACTCAATTCCTCTCTAAAGAGAAGGAATCAAAAGGGTCAACACACAAACACCGCAGTCAGCGAACAACCATACCGCATGGGCGAACCCTTGCTACAACCAGCAGAACGGTGGTGTGTCCGACCTGCAACGGACATCACGAGATCAGACACTGCAAAATATTCAAGGCCAAATCAGCGACCAAACGTTTTGAAATCGTGAAGAAGGCATCGTTGTGCATAAATTGCCTAGGCACAGGACATTCGCCGACACAGTGTACATCGGGTTCGTGTCGTATCTGCGGTCACCGACACCATACGTATCTACACCGCGAAAAAACCCAGGTAGATTCATGGTCGTCGAGCGGTCGATCTTCGAGCGGTCGATCTTCGAGCGGTCGATCGTCGAGCGGTCGATCGTCGAGCGGTCGGTCGGCAAGCGGTTGGTCGCCGAGCAGTCGGTCGTCGGACAGTCGCGCATCGAGCGGTCGGTCGTCGGGCAGTCGCGCACCGAGCGGTCGATCGTCGGGCAGTCGTTCATCACACAAGCGAGCCTCCACCGAACAATCCCCATCGGGATCATCGAAGTCGCGGTCGTCCCACAAATCGAGGCGAACATCCGATACTTCACGGAAGCATACATCTTCGGTTCCAAGAGGTACGAAAGAGCATTCCTCGTACGAGTCACGCTCAGCCCGGATCCGGAACACCACCCCAACCTCTTCATCCAAGTCCCAACCGGGGCAAAACTGACTGTCCGAGACTACGACAGCAAGGGGGATCGGACTAACAAACACATCTCCCCACACCCCTCTGCATCATGATCTGTTGGCCACAGCACAGATCAAGGTTTTGAACAAACAGGCACAACCAATCCGAGCCCGAGCCTTACTCGACACTGGGTCGAGCATGAACTTCATGACCGACAGGCTCGCGAACTCCCTCGGTATAAGGCAAAGGAGATGTGCGATCCAGATCGGAGCCCTCGACAATTTGAGCACCACGGCAAAACGTTACACCACGGCCACCATCACGTCGACGGACGGCGAGTACAAGAAGACATTGAGATTTCTTGTTATCCCGGCCATATCGATCCTCGTACCAAGCGAGCCCATCGATCCCTCGAGTCTGGGATTACCCAGAAATATTCATCTAGCCGATCCACAATTCCATTGCCCAGCCCCGATCGATGTTTTACTTAGTACCGGATCAACATTCGCGTCGCTGTGCATCGGGCAGGTCAATCTGGCACAACCAGGCGAACCTGAACTACGTCTACAAAAAACACGCTTCGGCTGGGTAATCGGGGGGAGTCCCACGTCCCAAACCGCGATAAATACGTTCCACGCAACCACAACGGCTCTGCAAGAGGACCTCGCACGGTTTTGGGAGATCGACGAGGGACAGGCCACTACTCATCTTTCGGAATCGGAACGACTATGTGAAGAACATTTCCGAAACCATGTCCGACGAACCAAGGAAGGCAGATACATCGTTGCATTACCGTTCAACGAAAAGCTTTCCTCACTAGGGTCATCGAAGGCCACTGCAATGAGCAGGCTCGCCTCTCTTCATCGCCGATTCCAACGCGACAAACAATATGAAACCGCGTATAGTGCTGTGATTCAAGAATATTTAGACTTGGGTCACATGACAAAGATCAACACGGATCACGCCACCGACCACGGATATTATTTACCACATCACGGCGTGACCAAGGAATCGAGCGACACCACCAAGCTACGGGTTGTGTTCGACGGCTCAGCTTCAAGTACCACGGGAGTGTCTCTAAACGACGCCCTTCATACGGGTCCGAAATTACAAGAAGACCTGAGGAACATCCTATTGAGATTCCGGTCATTTCAATATGTCCTTACCGGCGACATCGAGAAGATGTACCGCCAATTCCTCCTACGTCCAGAAGATCGTCCCTACCAAAAGATTCTGTGGCGTGCCGACAACGGAGAGATCGAAACTTACCGACTCAACACCGTAACGTTCGGTCTATCCGCAGCCCCGTATCTGGCCATCCGATGTCTCAAACAGTTGGCAGAGGACGAGGGACCTCGATTTCCGAGAGCAGCGCAGATCCTACGGCGAGACTTCTATGTCGACGATGCGTTGACCGGAGCCGATACGAAGGACGAAGCCCTATCAATCAGGAATGATCTCACGAGATTACTTAAGCTAGCCGGTCTAAATATCCGCAAATGGGCCTCAAACGATCGGGATCTGCTGAGAGGGCTACCTGAGGAAGACACCAAGCAGAAATTACATCTCGGTGAGTCATCCACGTTAAAAACACTCGGCGTCTTTTGGGATTCAGCCGACGATACCATACTATATTCGGTCAAGACGAACAGTGACACTTCCCGAATCACAAAGCGATCAATCAGCTCAGTCATCGCACAAATATATGATCCACTAGGATTGCTCGCGCCGGTAATCGTTCGAGCAAAAATGATTTTGCAACAAGTCTGGACATTGAAGGTAGATTGGGACGAATCCCTTCCGTCAGACGTACACACAGCATGGATCAAATACCACACCCAATTGCCGTTGTTAAATGCGGTAAGGTTCCCTCGGAAGACCATCCTAGAATCCGCAACGAAAATTGAGCTCCACGGATTCTGTGACGCTAGCGAAAGGGCATATGGGGCGTGCGTCTACGTGCGGACGACTGACCGAAAGAACAATATTTGGACTCGACTCCTCACGGCGCGGTCGAAGGTAGCGCCGCTCAAATCGCTCTCCATACCACGTCTCGAATTAAGTGGGGCACTTATTTTGACGTCCTTGATTTCGTCAATACAACAGGCCCTGACGACCAAGATATCGCGGATAGTCTACTGGACTGACTCCACCATCGTACTCCATTGGATCAGGTCTTCGCCGCACACCTTGAAAACATTTGTGGCGAATCGAGTCGCTGAGATACAGACCAAGACCAATATCTCCGACTGGCGTCATGTGCCTACCGACGATAATCCAGCGGATCTCATCTCCCGAGGCCAGACGCCCAAGGAATTCCTATGTCCGTCCATTTGGAAAAACGGGCCAAGGTGGCTCCTGCAAAGCGAAAGCTATTGGCCGGTTTGGAGCCCGATACCGGTAGTCGACCTCCCGGAGCAAAAGAAGACGATCTGTCTGAGGACGAGTGTTAACGACAACACTCTCCTCCATCGCTACTCGTCTTGGCCAAGACTAATAAGAATCGTCGCCCGGTGTCTTCGATGGAGACATAAGCAACACCGAACTGCCCATCTCACCACAGACGAACTGACCGCAGCGCACAACAGGCTAATAAAAATCTTACAATCCCAGCATTTCGCGCCTGAAATTCGGATCCTCCAAAAAAATCGAAGCGAGGACGTTGGAGGGAAACTACAGCCATTAAACCCCTTCCTCGACGAAGATGGGCTACTCCGGGTAGGAGGGCGACTAACCAACTCCGCCATACCCTTCAGCCAAAAACACCCGATCATCCTACCGAAATCCCCGGTGACAGAGCTAATTATAGAACAAGAGCACCGGAACAATCATCACACAGGGACCCAAGCTACCCTATACGCGATGAGACTGCGCTATTGACCGATCGACGGCCGTAGCCAGGTATGGCGCACTCTCAGAAGGTGCGTCCGCTGCTGCAGAGCCAACCCTCCACCAGTGGAATACTTGATGGGTGATTTGCCAGAGGCGCGTATTACCGAATCGCGGCCGTTCAGGAACGTCGGAATCGACTACTGCGGCCCATTCTACATCAAGGAGAGGAGGGACCGCAACCGACGTAAAATCAAGACGTACGCCGCCATATTCGTTTGTCTGGCGACAAAGGCGGTCCACATAGAGTTAGTCAGCGACCTAACCACCGACGCCTTCTTGGCCGCGCTACGCCGTTTCATCTCGCGGCGAGGATACTGCGCAACGATCCTCACCGACAACGGCACCAATTTCGTCGGGGCTAATCGGGAGCTGCAAGAACTCCGGACCCTATTGCAGTCCGACGACCACCAGGATAGGGTACAGAATTTTCTCGCCGACCGACAAATACAATGGCGTTTTAATCCTCCGAACTCACCACATTTTGGCGGCTTATGGGAAGCCGCAGTTAAATCGTTCAAACGCCATCTCATCCGCGTGGTCGGCACGGAGCTCCTGACCTTTGAACACCTCAACACCCTTGTGATCGAAATTGAGGCCATTCTCAATTCACGCCCACTGACTCCCACCTCATCCGATCCGAAAGATCCCCCTGTCCTCACTCCCGGTCATTTTCTAATCGGTGATACCCTAACCAGTTTACGGGAGCGTGATTTCAGGACAGTTCCATCAGGACGGCTATCCAGTTGGCAGCGCATTCACCAGATTAAGCAGCACTTCTGGAGCCGATGGTATCGAGAATACCTAAACGAGTTAACCCGCCGCAGCAAATGGGACAAGGGCAAACACAACATTCATGAAGGCACCGTAGTAATCCTCAGGGAGGACAACGTGCCCTCTATGCAGTGGCCTTTGGGCCGCGTAATCAAGGTCCATCCAGGAGCCGACGGAATCATCCGGACCGCTACCGTGCAGACGGCAACAAGCATCCTGGACCGCGGCGTCAAAAGACTGGTCCCCTTACCCATCCACCCAGATCCAGACGAGGCCGAACGCCCACACGGAGCGAAGGAGGTCACCAACGACACACCAGACTCCACAGCCAGAATTTGATCGGTGCCCTCTCAACGGGGGGAGGATGTTACGACGCCTAAAACATCTGCTCGCCAGCCCGCGCGACCGGACAACAACCGACCTGCGTAACGGCACTTCGACCCTCAATAAACCTAAGGACCCACCATAACTTTCATTTCCCTGCATTGTTTCGCCATATGTCTTCAATCCGATTGTCTTGAAGAATTGCAAGCCAAAATATGCTCGAAACACAGTCGGTTTTAGAGGTGTCCTTGGGTTCATTAGTCGCCTTTAAAACGCGGAGAAAGCGGGTATGCACCCATTAGGAAAACCCGAATAGCCCTGTAATAAAACAGGCTAGGTTTTCTCATACACACAATCATTTACGCACCACGATGGTAGAAGACTCCCTACTCATCCCTTCGAGCAGTAGTGCAGCATGACCAATCGACACCGCGGTTCGTTACCCTCACTTTTCCTAACGAAAGTGGGACCAACGAATCCGCGTTCTTTATGCACAGGGGCACACCCACACCGAACTTTCTTCCGTATTAAACAAAAGAGCGACAAACGGTCTACCAGCTAACGCCTAACGCGACAGTCTCCCAACTAACGCCTAACGCGACGGTCTCCCAACTAACGCCTAACGCGACGGTCTACCAACTAACGCCTAACGCGGCAGTCTGCACATAGCGCGAGAGTCGCATTCTTCACGCAAATCTTTTGTAACTAAGTGCTTGGAAATATATACTTTATAATACTGTGAATCCCAGTGTTATACCAACTCAATCACCCCTCATTTTCTCAAAGGAAATCAGGGGATCGATCAATTCGTGGTGTCGATTGTTATAATCGTAACGGGGATTTACGACCCCCGTTGACGACTCTCCTCGCGAGTACGTCTCCCCGCGATTGGTCGAATTTACAAGGAATTTCAAAGTTATCGTAGACATCTAGAGACGGGTTGTTCGGAGGTCTCAAAGTTTCCAAAGAGAACGAAATTCGGTCAATCTAACTGCTCGGGTTACGTCGTTTGAATTAAAAAAAAAATCTGCACGTTCGATTTCCAGATAAATAAAATTTTTTGAATGCGATTCGCAGCGCGAAATTCGAGCAGCGGCTATTCGATACGACAATTGCACGATATAGAAGGGGTTTCTATCGCGCGCAATGCTTGCGTAGAATCTCGACGATAGGTACGCGGTATTTGTCGACTAACTATAAATATCGAACAGTTCGACTGGCTGCGCGAAGTAGCGAGTTTCCACGCGCGAGCAATAACGTTTACAATATATTTCACGTAACGGCAAATAGCGCTAATTGTACGCCAGCGTTTTGCCACAGCGATCGTGCGATAGTCAGTGGTACGCACGGCTCGTTCGTATTCACAATCGTGAAACTTAAATTCGGATCGCGCGAATGGCGAATCGAAACAGATTGAATGCCAGATTTCGGGGGGGAAAACGATCGATCGGAGGGTATTCTGACTAATTCTCGGACTAATTCTCCGACTGATACTCGAACGATGCCGCTCGAACGTGGACGAACCGCGTTAATGGACGATCTAATTTGCAGTTATCTGTTAATCGGTTTAAAACGCTCTATATTTAACCGGGCATTCCATTATACTTGGCTGTTTCATTCGCTAATTTATCATTTCATCTCGGCTCAGCCGGCTCATCGTCGTTCCATCAGTCGCGTCGATCGAGCGAGCGGAATTTAAATTACCCGTATAATCCTCGAGCGGTATCGCGGCTCGTTAAAATTACACCGACAGATTTATTTGCCGCGCGTTTGGCAGATGGCATGCCGATCGACCCAGCGCGCTCGCATAATTCCAAATTCGAACATCTTGTCGCGTTTTCCACGTTACGTTGAGTCGTCGAGTACGTTACGTCGTGAAATTTGAAATGCGTGGAACGCGCGTATCGCGCGTCCACGTAAGATTTGTGTTTGCCAATCGTAGCCGAACTCGACAGCAAACGCGGCGCTTCGGCGAGAGAAGAAGGGAAAAGAGGATAAAAGGAGAAGAGCGGAAAGAAGAAAATGAAAAAGAAGGGGAGCAAAACGGTGGACGGTTGGGAAATAACAGGCGGCAGAAGCGTGGTCGGCGTCGATCGTCGAGGGTAAAGCGCGAACGGGCTGTCATATTCGCAACAAAGGGCGAAAGTCAAAGTGGATCTCGGTGCGGGGCGGCGCAGCTAAGCGTTCGGGTCTGAAAGCACGTTCCAGCCTTTTGATCGCCAGGCTATTTTCTTCCGTGCGGCCTCTTTCATCGTTCCACGCTACGGATTTTCAGCTGAATTTACGCCTGACATCAGCGGTTTCCTCGTTGGTTACTAGTTGGAGTCGCCTGATAGACGAGTAGGTGCGAGGGAGCGACCGGCAATTAACTTAGCAGTCGATTCTAGCCAGTTTCGAAGTTTCGTAACCCGGCACGTTGGATCCGGTCAATCTGTTAGATCCGTGGCAGCCGAGCCGTGGGGCAGACAGGAACGAAAGGCACGTCGACGGGGCTCTCCAGTAATTTCACCGATACGTTCGACCGTCGCGCGATTAAAATCCTCTCGGAGCCCGCCATACAGTTTCTGCTAGTGGCACGAGTGGCCAACTTTACGAGGGGATAACGCTACGTGATACGAAATCGCACGGCCGAAGCTTGCCGTATCCATTCCTTTTCTATTCCGCCCGTTCTGCCTTCTGCTCCCGATCTCCCGCTAATTCGCCTTGTTTCATCGGCCGTCTCCAGCGTGGATCGAGGGACATCGGTCCTTAAACTTTTCCCCACGCTGGACAAGGTTTTCTCCTTGATAAGTACCGATTCGTTTCTACTTCGTTCCGATGTTAGCGAAACGGCTCGTTCGTTCCAATAGCAATATTATTGAGCAGTAAAATTCTTCTGCGTGTAAAAGCGGATAAAACAATTTCCCCTAGTATTTGTTTGCAAATAACAGTTTTTAGCATTTCGTTAATAAATATTTCTTGGCAACAGCATCGTATGAAATATATTAGGTTGTCCGAAAAATGTCTTTTTTCGCAAACGTCGTTTTTACAATAAAGCACCTCCGTACAAACGTGAAACCAAGTCTGTGAAATGTCTCGGTGTTTATCTCAATAGAACAAAATGGATCGTACGTAATGCGACAAAACGATATAAAGCAAATAACATTGTGCGTCTATTATTTCCTCATAAACAGAAAGAAACTTTTCGGATATCAATCAAACAACTCGTATAGCGTATCTCTTTGAAGAAAACTTGCAAAGGATCGGTTTAACGTCTTAGGTACGATTGAATTTTGTGCGGGGACGTTCCTTCGTAGGGCAGGGTTTGACGCGAACTACGCGTAAACGATACTGCACCGCAATATGTGGCGGATAATGCTGTTCTCTACGCAAGCACATTGGATAATTAAATGTTAATTTTTCTTAAAGGTACGATACATATACGTGAACTTTAATAATTTACTTTAATTATTAATAATACAATTGAGTGTGATATATTTTAAAGCAGGGCAAAGCACATACACCCACGTCACAATTTTCACATTCAAGCGAGCTAGTGCTTTTCAAATTGTTTTTCGTTTTCTATTTTCTAGCGACATTTTTAGGTTAAAAATTGTAAAATATTGTAAGGATGCGGATCGGAATATTAAAAAGAGCATCTAATAATGATATATTTATTTTAACGGAAAGCAATAATTGATATCTGACACTAGTGTATCAAAAATAGACTATATATTTTGCCTGTATGTATTGATAACACTGTTATAAAATATTGCGAGGACAAGAAAAGCGTGAAAAAAGACAAACGAAAACGTGCGTTTAGCTTAAACGGTGACCGAGTACCTCTCCAAGGTCGGTGCTGCTGATATTTAAAGGGGTCCTCTCTAAGGTCGGTGCAGCTGATATATAAAGGGGGTTCTCTCCAAGGTCGGTGCTGCTGATATTTAAAGGGGTCCTCTCTAAGGTCGGTGCAGCTGATATATAAAGGGGGTCCTCTCCAAGGTCGGTGCTGCTGGTATATAAAGGGGGGTCCGATTCCCGGCGGAGCCAGCACCATCCGACATAGACACGTAAACTAGGCAGATCAGTATAGTCGAACATTAACATTCGAAATTTTTTCCAAATCTAGTATACCATGGAGATTTTACAAAAGACAAACGATCGGTTCCGAGAAGGAGTTCCCGTCCGGGTGGTTCGAGTCGAGTCACTTACCACCATGTGGGTTCGTTTGGCTGGATGGCCGAAGATAACCCAAACACTCAATTTGAAGATGATGGAACATCCCGTGGAGTACTTGCCGAAGGCGAAAAGTTTAAGAACAGGCATGCTAGTCGCCGTGCTAGTAGATTTTAAGGAATCTAGCGCTTGGGAAAGAGCCATCCTTTTACAAAGGACCATGACTGGCTACATCGTCTTTCTAATCGATTGGGGGTTAGAGAGCGAGCAATGTCTCGATTCAATACGGCTGCTGCCCCGTAATTTGGCAAAAATGGCACCGTGGGCTAGAAAAATCGTTCTGCCAGGTGTACGAGAACAACCGATCCAAGGGAAGAGACATCGAGTGGCCCAATTCACCATGTTGAGACGGACAGGGAGCCTAGTCAACATCGATCCTTCTCCAGGAGAAGCAATAACTGCAAGGTTGCTGCTGGACCGAGAGCCGGGAGAATCCGCAAGAGATATGGCAGCATACTGGCTGGAGTTGGGATACCTCGATCCCGAATAATCGCTACTATTGCCAGACACTTTTTTTCTAAGTATAATAATTCTTGTATGTATGGTTTTGTATGTATGGTTGTATGTACAGTTTTATGTGGATATTTGTATTTTTTTTATATATATTACTACTGAATTGTATATTCTTAGTCAAGTTTGGTTTTGTATGTCTGGTTTTGTATGTATGGTTTCGTATGTATGATTGTATGTACAGTTTTATGTGGATATTTGTATTTTTCTATATATATTAGTACTGAATTGTATATTCTTAGTCAAGACTGTAGGTGAATAAAAACTAATGAAAGCATAAAAACTTGTTAACTCTCTCTTATCCTTCCTCCTCATTCACACAAGTCCTACAATACTAAATTTAATGTTCAGCTGTACGAATTGCAAGGTACATAATAAAAAAAATAGAATAAAAAGTAAAATAAAATAAAAAAAGGAATAAAAGAAATAAAATAAAATAAAATAAAAAAAAGTTAAATTTAAGATATCTTTTAAACTAATCATTTTGCAAATCAAGTACTTGTATACTCCTCTGTAGAGAATCAAAAACTACGGACCGGATCGTCCATCCAGAAAACGAGAAACCCGAGGAAAAGGAATTGCCCGTGTTGGTGTTAGGTCGCGTCCTCGTCGCTTCGCTTATCGTTGGACACACGCTGATCGAACAACGACGCCTTTTCACGGATCCCTCGTGTTTTTCCTCCCTTTTGGTTTCGTGACCCACGGAGAAAGACGCCGAGCAACGCGAATCTCGACGCGTGGCATAACGTTGTTTCGTCGGCCCGGCCTTTGACGCTGGTCGCGGAAGCGAATCGATACCTCGTCGATCGACGCGTGGTGGCGATACGCGTTGCTCTCGTCCCCCTGAGACGCGCAATTAAGAACGACGATCGAAGAACGACGGAGTATCGACGGACGAGGGGGCGGATGAATTCGTTGGATATCGTGGAGCCGGCGATTATCGCTGCCCGATTAATAACTGCGACCCTCTTCTCCGGATTTCGTAGGTTACGACGTTTAGTCGCGATATTAACGTACCTCCAAAGATTACAGGCGTAAGCCTGCTTCGATCGCTTTATCGCGAATCTTCTTACGATCTCCATCGACCGCACCCCTGCGATATTTAATCGCACGGGGGACGAGGATCGTACGAGTGCTCCTCTTTCCCTTACTTCATGACCGATCTCCCTTGAGCGATACTCGACGTCGTTGGAGTCAAGTACCTTCGGCTTTGTATCAAAGTCGGCCTTCGCGTCGGTCCGTGTCGCGGCATTTTCCATTCTGAAGGGATTCTTCGTTTCACATCGTCACGTCCTACGAAGCGTTATATGGTCGTAAGAACGACGAAACCAAGATCCAACCTTTTTATACTTATTCGTATCTAGATCTCGAGTCGGTTATTAATCGTCCGGCGGCACACAGCGCTGTTATCTCCGAATCGAGAGAGCAACGTCGAAAGAAACGGCGCAGCCGGCCGTTCTCACTTTACTCGCTCGCTCCAAGAATCCCGTGGCTCTCTTTTTCGTCCGCGGTCACCCTTTGTCCGTGAATTGGCATTAAGCCGCACCCCGATCTGTGCGCAGATCGTTTTCCACTGCGAACACTGTAAAGGGCAATTGTACGTCGAGTCGTACGCGGAAGCCTTTATCCCGCGGGTTACATTATCGCAGCCCGTGGTTTCCGTATACTCGCCCTATAGCGAGCCGCGTTAATTCCAATTTATTCGCCCTTTCGAAACGTTGCTCGAAACTTGATCCGTCTTACGTTCGCCAGTCCGTATCCTCGATACGAGAGATCGATCGACGTATTCCACGTATTCGTCTCTTTTAAGCCGCCAAAGTAGCCCCGCCAAAGTAGCGCCAAAGCCCCGATCCCTTATCATTTAATGTATATCCTATGTTTTATCGTTCTTGCATTGTTTTGTTCCTCGACGTTGCACTAATCGGAGCAGGTGCAAAGTGTTGGATAATCGATTCGAGACAATGGGATCTCGAGCGACAGGCGTCGTAAACCCAAGGACAACCATGCCCGGACAGTGTTACGGTTACGAGCGCGAAGTCTTTTAATCGTCTTTCGCTCGTAATATGGGATCGTACGCGCGTATTACGCCGATCCCGACACCGATCTCGATCGATCGCGAGATCGCCAAATTAACGCTTAAAGCGACCTTCCAATCGCTACGTTCGGATCGCGTCGTCGGCGCAGATACCGCAGTCGAGGTTGACTCCTCCTCCTTCGCTCGGCTCGTCGTTTCTTGCTGGATCGCGAGAGAAAAGGGCTGATATCCTCTGAAACGCGCGACGCGAAATCGAGTTGGACCTCGTCGCGTTCTACGTATATCGACGATCCGTCAGAGAAGAACATCGGGAATCCTCGATCGCACTCTCTCGAGCCGTCAAGCCACTCACACCCGCTTTTCGCTCGACGCGCTACCCAGAGAAAAAAACGAAAATAGAGGTAACCGATCGAGCGCGTTTGCGCTTACGCCAACGAGGAGAACGAACGAATAAATTAACGTTTCGAAGACAACTGGACGAAGACAATGGAACGAAGAGAGTCATCGGGATGTTTGAAACGCTGCGAGGATCTCTGAACTATTTCGCTTCTAACGAGTGAAAGGAAAGGAGAAGAAGCTTGCGCGCTAACTAGACGAGAGAAACAATTGGAACTTTCACGCTAAATAGGAAACGATTTTGCCTAGAATCGCAAACGAACATCGTTTCGATCCTTTAACGGGGGTTGTATCGATCGCGCGACCTGACACCTGCGATTTCAATGGCGAGAAACGAGAAGAGTTGGCGCAACTGCTCCACGAAATTTTCATAATTCTCGTTTCCAGCGTCTAGATACGCGCGACGGTGCACAACGAAGCGTGCAGGAAGAGAGCCGACAGACGGAATCGCGCCCCCCTTCCGTTTCGAAATACAGCGGGGGCGGTAGAAACGTAACAGCGAGGCAGAAACTGTCGACGAACTCGCGAAAGATCGCATCTGAGTTTTTCGACGAGCGACGCCTCTCTCTCTCTCTTTCTTTCTCTTCGCTTGGATTTTACGATGCGCCCGCGCCCTCTTCTCTCTGTCTGTCGAGAGAAGCGAGGGCAGAGAGACCGCGCTAAGTCACCTGTAATTTCCGGCCGAGAAGTAGCGGGTGGCGCCGTCCATCTTCCGCGAACGGCTTCTTAAGCCTTCTTGACCGTGGCGAGATTTTTCGGACCGCTGGTTGCTTATTTACGATGACGATCGAACTCGTTAACGCTCCGAGCACACCGTACACGCCACTCGAATTCCAAATGGCCGCTCTCCGCGGAGCAAGTTAAGCTTCATCGAGCCCGATTGAACTTTGTAGTCGCTCGTGCTCGTCTTTCGTAGCCTGTCTCTCGCATTGGGTAAATACCGCCCTTGCGATCTCTTTCCTTCTCCCGTGTACGCGGCTACGCGATAAATTTGATATTTCGTAGTAGAGCAGCGCCGATCGCGAACAGTAGCGAAGCTTTATCGCTTGCGAATGAACATCGTCTAATATTTCGGCGTAATACGGTGGCAAGATTTTTCGGCTTATGCGTTCGTAGTGGCGCTAATATTCGACGGAAGAAGGAGATGAGACGGATCTAGCACTTGCCAGCTTATTCGACCAATTCGAATCGTATCCGACAAAGGAGATGACCATCGCAATCGACTCCCCGAAAGATACGCAGATGGGAGAAGGCCGAACCCAGTTCTTTACGTTCTTTCGTCTTTAAACGAAAGTTGTCTGAAAGTGATTAGGTTTCTCGTCGTTTAAAGATTCGAGACCCCTCGCTAGAAAAACGAATTGAACGCGAATGACACCGTTCGAAAGATTCGTCTTTACGAGGCAAGAAACGCCTGGCGTCGGTTTACAAAGATATCGAACTGGGTCAATTATCGTCGGTGTGTCCAGAGGAGCGAAGGTATTTACCGGGCGAGCTGGGTCGATCGCTCGGTTCAATAAAATTGTCGTTAAGGGAGAGATAGCAAGGTGTAGGCGAGTCGGTGACGTGGCACATAGCCAGTCGGTGTGTTACTACGAAATTACGAAGCAATTTCGCAGGAAATATATTGGGAAATGATTTCGACGCCGACATCGAAAGTATCTATTACACGACTAACGTTACCGTTACACGAGACCAAGCTTGTACGGATTATAACGAAGAGGTTGATGTCGCGTTGAGCCTGTATCGTCGGACACCTGCCACGAGCAGATTGACGTAAGCAGGCCAACGTCGATTATAGGAGATTTTATTATCGGCGGTCACACAGATTTTCCTACGAATCGTCGGTCTCGTATTTGCGATTTCGTAGGTATCCTGCCGAGGAGGACAGCCAATTTAAGGACAAGCATATTGGATTCGAATCGAGGCGAGAATTCGTTCGGCCCGAATTTGCTTCGAATTTGCTTCGAATTTGCTTCGAATTCGCTTCGACGATGATTTTCTATCAAATTATTCGTGTCGTTCGTATTCGAGTTCCTTTCCCGACGTTCCGCGCAGCGAAATTGAAAGGGACGATCTGAAAAAAGCAGAGTAAACTGGAGTAGCTTTGACCTGTATACCAGGTCCAAAAAGTAATTTAAACGTTTCGGTATAGTTACATGTTTAATTAAGGAACGGTTAACCGGAAAATCTTTGTAATTGAAAAGCATTGAATTCCGAGTAAAGTTGGCGAGCAGATTTCAGCTCGTTGATGGGTCTTAAACGAGGTCGAAAATTCCACTAACGGCTATCTTGGAACACTCGATGAAAAGGATCCGTGGAGTAATGATTTTCCACAAACTTTATTCGGCGTGTCCCTCGTACACGATGACGTAAAGCGACCAACCATAGTGATCAACTCAAATACGGCGGAAGAAGAGAAAGAAAAAGAAAAGTATCGTGAAGAAAAGGTAATACCATCGTAACCGTCGTAAATCGTTGGCAGTTGTCGCGTGTCGATGGTACGTTGATCGGGTCGGTTGTACGCGAAAGCTCTTTATCGACGAACTCGATAAAACTTTCACATCCGGCGATCGCTAAGCAATTTAAGTTTAGCGGAAAATCCATTTCTCTGGCGAAGAAAAGAGTGCGAGCTAGCGGCGCGTGGATAATATTAACTAATTTATATCCCGGGATTTAATAACCTGGCGACGTTGGGCCGGAGTACAGAGGCTCTCAATTACAGTCGGAACAGCGTCGTTAATACAAAAGGAGGCTCTTACGGTCGATAGATGGCGGCCCTTATCGTTGGCTCTCTGCCATCAGCAGGTTTCAGCGACGCTGCCTCGACATATCGATACAATCCCCCATTGGGTGAAACGACAGCGGGCTGGCTGCTGGTTTTTCGCTACGGTCGGACCCGCGCTCCCTGTCGCGAAATGCTTTTGCGTCACGATGGTTTCGCGTCGGTTGTTTGCGCGCCGTTTCGTTACATTCCTATGACTATAATGCTTGGTTACGAGTCGAAAATCGTTTCGTTTCCCGCTGATCTTTGCACGAGTACGAATTTTTCTATTTTTCGACAGTGGATTTTTTTTACAAGTTTCTATACGCGAACATTCGTTGATTTATGCAACGTCGTATACGTATTGTCGTTGCTTGCACGCTGGTTTGCTGAACAGCGTGACGTTTTTTCCATCGCTGGAATCGCACAGACGCGTAAAGCGAAGGCCACCTTGGTATTAGGTATTCTCTTTGAGAAACGTGCAAGCAGAATAGGAGAAAAACGGCACGAGACGCGTTGCAAGGCGCGCGTTGATATACTTGTACGTATAGCCAGAAGCGGAAGGAGTTTTCGCGGAGACTCGAGTTTCCAAGACTGACCGTGGCACTCGTCGCGTCTATTTCGCAGGATCGTTTTATTTTAGAAAAACCGGTCTCGCCGTTCTCTCCAGTCGGCGCCCGTAACTTTTCGCAAACTCTGTTGCCAAATTCCTGGCGAAGAGATGGAAACACGGGCGGCAGGATAGCGCGGTCCACGGGTAAATTTTGTAAGAAATAAATTTATTAACAGGAGTCGGCCAGATTTCTTCCGCGCACCGATTCTGCGTCGCCAGTGCGAATTTCCGCGAAATTTTTCACGCGTGTGTATAAAAGGACGACACAGGATGAAACCGGGCCGCGTGTTTCGCGTAACGTTATTTGCTCGCCGTAGGGTACTTGCAAACAAACGCGTATTTGCCCGTTCATTACATTCGTTTGGCAACAACGTTGCCGTTGCCGTTCTTCCCCCCCCCCCCCCCCCCATCATCAGCGCATGGTTTTTCACGTGTTTATCACTGGCGATCTACGTTCCGCGTTGATTAATTTTTCAGCAGAAATTCAGCGACCGTTCCGAGGCAGGCCGCTCGAATATTCGCTGGTTTAGCTCGGGCGAACGCCGAAGATTCGTTTCTGCCGAGCTGCAACGGCAAACAGGTCGTTAAGCCTTTAAGTTCAGGCCTTGAGTGTACAGAGCAAACTCACGGCTGTTCGCTCGCCGCGCGTTCCAATGGCAACGACGATCGGCAACGCAGCGATTGGGCATCGCGACAACGCGCGCCGAAACTTGGATCGGCCAGACCAACCACTGCGAAAGAAATTCTCTTTCCGTAGGATTCTCGAGAGGGGTCGGATTTCGATCGCAATCGCTATCCCAAATTGCGCGTCACTGGTTTACAAACGGTTCGAACGTAACAGCAGCTAGCTGTAAAATCGACGACTTGAAATCCGCTGGGGCGTCGAGGGGCATGCCTCGACGTCCCCAAAGGCTAATTAGTTTATTTTCGCACGACGGTGGGGCGATGCCCCGGTTAGCGAAACTCCCTTTCCGAATCGTTGATCAGTGTACGTAATATTATACGACGGGTTATTTACCGAGGTTACGACGCTCGCTCGATCGCAGTAGCTTCGGCGCACGCGAGCATCGCGACGCTCGGGGCTCGGGGCTCGTGGCTCGCGTGCCGCTCAAATTAATCAACAGTCAACCTTTTGATCTTTCTTCTCGCGTCCCGATGCATTCGCCGATATTAAAATCGGAAAATTTCCATTTCCATCCGCTTTCCGCGGCTCCACCAACTTTATTAATGTCTCGTGTTACAAACCGTTCGTCCGATTTGCTCTACCATCGAATCCCTCTTTCATCTATCTCTTCGAATTCGACGCTGAATTTGTATTTTCATGCGGATTACGCGGTCCAGGGAATTTTGGTCGTTCCGGTTTTTACTTATTAATTGGAATTTAGGAATGTTACGACGCCTAAAGCATCTGCTCGCCAGCCCGCGCGACCGGACAACAACCGACCTGCGTAACGGCACTTCGACCCTCAATAAACCTAAGGACCCACCATAACTTTCATTTCCCTGCATTGTTTCGCCATATGTCTTCAATCCGATTGTCTTGAAGAATTGCAAGCCAAAATATGCTCGAAACACAGTCGGTTTTAGAGGTGTCCTTGGGTTTATTAGTCGCCTTTAAAACACGGAGAAAGCGGGTATGCACCCATTAGGAAAACCCGAATAGCCCTGTAATAAAACAGGCTAGGTTTTCTCATACACACAGTCATTTACGCACCACGATGGTAGAAGACTCCCTACTCATCCCTTCGAGCAGTAGTGCAGCATGACCAATCGACACCGCGGTTCGTTACCCTCACTTTTCCTAACGAAAGTGGGACCAACGAATCCGCGTTCTTTATGCACAGGGGCACACCCACACCGAACTTTCTTCCGTATTAAACAAAAGAGCGACAAACGGTCTACCAGCTAACGCCTAACGCGACGGTCTCCCAACTAACGCCTAACGCGACGGTCTACCAACTAACGCCTAACGCGGCAGTCTGCACATAGCGCGAGAGTCGCATTCTTCACGCAAATCTTTTGTAACTAAGTGCTTGGAAATATATACTTTATAATACTGTGAATCCCAGTGTTATACCAACTCAATCACCCCTCATTTTCTCAAAGGAAATCAGGGGATCGATCAATTCGTGGTGTCGATTGTTATAATCGTAACGGGGATTTACGACCCCCGTTGACGACTCTCCTCGCGAGTACGTCTCCCCGCGATTGGTCGAATTTACAAGGAATTTCAAAGTTATCGTAGACATCTAGAGACGGGTTGTTCGGAGGTCTCAAAGTTTCCAAAGAGAACGAAATTCGGTCAATCTAACTGCTCGGGTTACGTCGTTTGAATTAAAAAAAAAATCTGCACGTTCGATTTCCAGATAAATAAAATTTTTTGAATGCGATTCGCAGCGCGAAATTCGAGCAGCGGCTATTCGATACGACAATTGCACGATATAGAAGGGGTTTCTATCGCGCGCAATGCTTGCGTAGAATCTCGACGATAGGTACGCGGTATTTGTCGACTAACTATAAATATCGAACAGTTCGACTGGCTGCGCGAAGTAGCGAGTTTCCACGCGCGAGCAATAACGTTTACAATATATTTCACGTAACGGCAAATAGCGCTAATTGTACGCCAGCGTTTTGCCACAGCGATCGTGCGATAGTCAGTGGTACGCACGGCTCGTTCGTATTCACAATCGTGAAACTTAAATTCGGATCGCGCGAATGGCGAATCGAAACAGATTGAATGCCAGATTTCGGGGGGGAAAACGATCGATCGGAGGGTATTCTGACTAATTCTCGGACTAATTCTCCGACTGATTCTCGAACGATGCCGCTCGAACGTGGACGAACCGCGTTAATGGACGATCTAATTTGCAGTTATCTGTTAATCGGTTTAAAACGCTCTATATTTAACCGGGCATTCCATTATACTTGGCTGTTTCATTCGCTAATTTATCATTTCATCTCGGCTCAGCCGGCTCATCGTCGTTCCATCAGTCGCGTCGATCGAGCGAGCGGAATTTAAATTACCCGTATAATCCTCGAGCGGTATCGCGGCTCGTTAAAATTACACCGACAGATTTATTTGCCGCGCGTTTGGCGGATGGCATGCCGATCGACCCAGCGCGCTCGCATAATTCCAAATTCGAACATCTTGTCGCGTTTTCCACGTTACGTTGAGTCGTCGAGTACGTTACGTCGTGAAATTTGAAATGCGTGGAACGCGCGTATCGCGCGTCCACGTAAGATTTGTGTTTGCCAATCGTAGCCGAACTCGACAGCAAACGCGGCGCTTCGGCGAGAGAAGAAGGGAAAAGAGGATAAAAGGAGAAGAGCGGAAAGAAGAAAATGAAAAAGAAGGGGAGCAAAACGGTGGACGGTTGGGAAATAACAGGCGGCAGAAGCGTGGTCGGCGTCGATCGTCGAGGGTAAAGCGCGAACGGGCTGTCATATTCGCAACAAAGGGCGAAAGTCAAAGTGGATCTCGGTGCGGGGCGGCGCAGCTAAGCGTTCGGGTCTGAAAGCACGTTCCAGCCTTTTGATCGCCAGGCTATTTTCTTCCGTGCGGCCTCTTTCATCGTTCCACGCTACGGATTTTCAGCTGAATTTACGCCTGACATCAGCGGTTTCCTCGTTGGTTACTAGTTGGAGTCGCCTGATAGACGAGTAGGTGCGAGGGAGCGACCGGCAATTAACTTAGCAGTCGATTCTAGCCAGTTTCGAAGTTTCGTAACCCGGCACGTTGGATCCGGTCAATCTGTTAGATCCGTGGCAGCCGAGCCGTGGGGCAGACAGGAACGAAAGGCACGTCGACGGGGCTCTCCAGTAATTTCACCGATACGTTCGACCGTCGCGCGATTAAAATCCTCTCGGAGCCCGCCATACAGTTTCTGCTAGTGGCACGAGTGGCCAACTTTACGAGGGGATAACGCTACGTGATACGAAATCGCACGGCCGAAGCTTGCCGTATCCATTCCTTTTCTATTCCGCCCGTTCTGCCTTCTGCTCCCGATCTCCCGCTAATTCGCCTTGTTTCATCGGCCGTCTCCAGCGTGGATCGAGGGACATCGGTCCTTAAACTTTTCCCCACGCTGGACAAGGTTTTCTCCTTGATAAGTACCGATTCGTTTCTACTTCGTTCCGATGTTAGCGAAACGGCTCGTTCGTTCCAATAGCAATATTATTGAGCAGTAAAATTCTTCTGCGTGTAAAAGCGGATAAAACAATTTCCCCTAGTATTTGTTTGCAAATAACAGTTTTTAGCATTTCGTTAATAAATATTTCTTGGCAACAGCATCGTATGAAATATATTAGGTTGTCCGAAAAATGTCTTTTTTCGCAAACGTCGTTTTTACAATAAAGCACCTCCGTACAAACGTGAAACCAAGTCTGTGAAATGTCTCGGTGTTTATCTCAATAGAACAAAATGGATCGTACGTAATGCGACAAAACGATATAAAGCAAATAACATTGTGCGTCTATTATTTCCTCATAAACAGAAAGAAACTTTTCGGATATCAATCAAACAACTCGTATAGCGTATCTCTTTGAAGAAAACTTGCAAAGGATCGGTTTAACGTCTTAGGTACGATTGAATTTTGTGCGGGGACGTTCCTTCGTAGGGCAGGGTTTGACGCGAACTACGCGTAAACGATACTGCACCGCAATATGTGGCGGATAATGCTGTTCTCTACGCAAGCACATTGGATAATTAAATGTTAATTTTTCTTAAAGGTACGATACATATACGTGAACTTTAATAATTTACTTTAATTATTAATAATACAATTGAGTGTGATATATTTTAAAGCAGGGCAAAGCACATACACCCACGTCACAATTTTCACATTCAAGCGAGCTAGTGCTTTTCAAATTGTTTTTCGTTTTCTATTTTCTAGCGACATTTTTAGGTTAAAAATTGTAAAATATTGTAAGGATGCGGATCGGAATATTAAAAAGAGCATCTAATAATGATATATTTATTTTAACGGAAAGCAATAATTGATATCTGACACTTGTGTATCAAAAATAGACTATATATTTTGCCTGTATGTATTGATAACACTGTTATAAAATATTGCGAGGACAAGAAAAGCGTGAAAAAAGACAAACGAAAACGTGCGTTTAGCTTAAACGGTGACCGAGTACCTCTCCAAGGTCGGTGCTGCTGATATTTAAAGGGGTCCTCTCTAAGGTCGGTGCAGCTGATATATAAAGGGGGTTCTCTCCAAGGTCGGTGCTGCTGATATTTAAAGGGGTCCTCTCTAAGGTCGGTGCAGCTGATATATAAAGGGGGTCCTCTCCAAGGTCGGTGCTGCTGGTATATAAAGGGGGGTCCGATTCCCGGCGGAGCCAGCACCATCCGACATAGACACGTAAACTAGGCAGATCAGTATAGTCGAACATTAACATTCGAAATTTTTTCCAAATCTAGTATACCATGGAGATTTTACAAAAGACAAACGATCGGTTCCGAGAAGGAGTTCCCGTCCGGGTGGTTCGAGTCGAGTCACTTACCACCATGTGGGTTCGTTTGGCTGGATGGCCGAAGATAACCCAAACACTCAATTTGAAGATGATGGAACATCCCGTGGAGTACTTGCCGAAGGCGAAAAGTTTAAGAACAGGCATGCTAGTCGCCGTGCTAGTAGATTTTAAGGAATCTAGCGCTTGGGAAAGAGCCATCCTTTTACAAAGGACCATGACTGGCTACATCGTCTTTCTAATCGATTGGGGGTTAGAGAGCGAGCAATGTCTCGATTCAATACGGCTGCTGCCCCGTAATTTGGCAAAAATGGCACCGTGGGCTAGAAAAATCGTTCTGCCAGGTGTACGAGAACAACCGATCCAAGGGAAGAGACATCGAGTGGCCCAATTCACCATGTTGAGACGGACAGGGAGCCTAGTCAACATCGATCCTTCTCCAGGAGAAGCAATAACTGCAAGGTTGCTGCTGGACCGAGAGCCGGGAGAATCCGCAAGAGATATGGCAGCATACTGGCTGGAGTTGGGATACCTCGATCCCGAATAATCGCTACTATTGCCAGACACTTTTTTTCTAAGTATAATAATTCTTGTATGTATGGTTTTGTATGTATGGTTGTATGTACAGTTTTATGTGGATATTTGTATTTTTTTTATATATATTACTACTGAATTGTATATTCTTAGTCAAGTTTGGTTTTGTATGTCTGGTTTTGTATGTATGGTTTCGTATGTATGATTGTATGTACAGTTTTATGTGGATATTTGTATTTTTCTATATATATTAGTACTGAATTGTATATTCTTAGTCAAGACTGTAGGTGAATAAAAACTAATGAAAGCATAAAAACTTGTTAACTCTCTCTTATCCTTCCTCCTCATTCACACAAGTCCTACAATACTAAATTTAATGTTCAGCTGTACGAATTGCAAGGTACATAATAAAAAAAATAGAATAAAAAGTAAAATAAAATAAAAAAAGGAATAAAAGAAATAAAATAAAATAAAATAAAAAAAAGTTAAATTTAAGATATCTTTTAAACTAATCATTTTGCAAATCAAGTACTTGTATACTCCTCTGTAGAGAATCAAAAACTACGGACCGGATCGTCCATCCAGAAAACGAGAAACCCGAGGAAAAGGAATTGCCCGTGTTGGTGTTAGGTCGCGTCCTCGTCGCTTCGCTTATCGTTGGACACACGCTGATCGAACAACGACGCCTTTTCACGGATCCCTCGTGTTTTTCCTCCCTTTTGGTTTCGTGACCCACGGAGAAAGACGCCGAGCAACGCGAATCTCGACGCGTGGCATAACGTTGTTTCGTCGGCCCGGCCTTTGACGCTGGTCGCGGAAGCGAATCGATACCTCGTCGATCGACGCGTGGTGGCGATACGCGTTGCTCTCGTCCCCCTGAGACGCGCAATTAAGAACGACGATCGAAGAACGACGGAGTATCGACGGACGAGGGGGCGGATGAATTCGTTGGATATCGTGGAGCCGGCGATTATCGCTGCCCGATTAATAACTGCGACCCTCTTCTCCGGATTTCGTAGGTTACGACGTTTAGTCGCGATATTAACGTACCTCCAAAGATTACAGGCGTAAGCCTGCTTCGATCGCTTTATCGCGAATCTTCTTACGATCTCCATCGACCGCACCCCTGCGATATTTAATCGCACGGGGGACGAGGATCGTACGAGTGCTCCTCTTTCCCTTACTTCATGACCGATCTCCCTTGAGCGATACTCGACGTCGTTGGAGTCAAGTACCTTCGGCTTTGTATCAAAGTCGGCCTTCGCGTCGGTCCGTGTCGCGGCATTTTCCATTCTGAAGGGATTCTTCGTTTCACATCGTCACGTCCTACGAAGCGTTATATGGTCGTAAGAACGACGAAACCAAGATCCAACCTTTTTATACTTATTCGTATCTAGATCTCGAGTCGGTTATTAATCGTCCGGCGGCACACAGCGCTGTTATCTCCGAATCGAGAGAGCAACGTCGAAAGAAACGGCGCAGCCGGCCGTTCTCACTTTACTCGCTCGCTCCAAGAATCCCGTGGCTCTCTTTTTCGTCCGCGGTCACCCTTTGTCCGTGAATTGGCATTAAGCCGCACCCCGATCTGTGCGCAGATCGTTTTCCACTGCGAACACTGTAAAGGGCAATTGTACGTCGAGTCGTACGCGGAAGCCTTTATCCCGCGGGTTACATTATCGCAGCCCGTGGTTTCCGTATACTCGCCCTATAGCGAGCCGCGTTAATTCCAATTTATTCGCCCTTTCGAAACGTTGCTCGAAACTTGATCCGTCTTACGTTCGCCAGTCCGTATCCTCGATACGAGAGATCGATCGACGTATTCCACGTATTCGTCTCTTTTAAGCCGCCAAAGTAGCCCCGCCAAAGTAGCGCCAAAGCCCCGATCCCTTATCATTTAATGTATATCCTATGTTTTATCGTTCTTGCATTGTTTTGTTCCTCGACGTTGCACTAATCGGAGCAGGTGCAAAGTGTTGGATAATCGATTCGAGACAATGGGATCTCGAGCGACAGGCGTCGTAAACCCAAGGACAACCATGCCCGGACAGTGTTACGGTTACGAGCGCGAAGTCTTTTAATCGTCTTTCGCTCGTAATATGGGATCGTACGCGCGTATTACGCCGATCCCGACACCGATCTCGATCGATCGCGAGATCGCCAAATTAACGCTTAAAGCGACCTTCCAATCGCTACGTTCGGATCGCGTCGTCGGCGCAGATACCGCAGTCGAGGTTGACTCCTCCTCCTTCGCTCGGCTCGTCGTTTCTTGCTGGATCGCGAGAGAAAGGGCTGATATCCTCTGAAACGCGCGACGCGAAATCGAGTTGGACCTCGTCGCGTTCTACGTATATCGACGATCCGTCAGAGAAGAACATCGGGAATCCTCGATCGCACTCTCTCGAGCCGTCAAGCCACTCACACCCGCTTTTCGCTCGACGCGCTACCCAGAGAAAAAAACGAAAATAGAGGTAACCGATCGAGCGCGTTTGCGCTTACGCCAACGAGGAGAACGAACGAATAAATTAACGTTTCGAAGACAACTGGACGAAGACAATGGAACGAAGAGAGTCATCGGGATGTTTGAAACGCTGCGAGGATCTCTGAACTATTTCGCTTCTAACGAGTGAAAGGAAAGGAGAAGAAGCTTGCGCGCTAACTAGACGAGAGAAACAATTGGAACTTTCACGCTAAATAGGAAACGATTTTGCCTAGAATCGCAAACGAACATCGTTTCGATCCTTTAACGGGGATTGTATCGATCGCGCGACCTGACACCTGCGATTTCAATGGCGAGAAACGAGAAGAGTTGGCGCAACTGCTCCACGAAATTTTCATAATTCTCGTTTCCAGCGTCTAGATACGCGCGACGGTGCACAACGAAGCGTGCAGGAAGAGAGCCGACAGACGGAATCGCGCCCCCCTTCCGTTTCGAAATACAGCGGGGGCGGTAGAAACGTAACAGCGAGGCAGAAACTGTCGACGAACTCGCGAAAGATCGCATCTGAGTTTTTCGACGAGCGACGCCTCTCTCTCTCTCTTTCTTTCTCTTCGCTTGGATTTTACGATGCGCCCGCGCCCGCTTCTCTCTGTCTATCGAGAGAAGCGAGGGCAGAGAGACCGCGCTAAGTCACCTGTAATTTCCGGCCGAGAAGTAGCGGGTGGCGCCGTCCATCTTCCGCGAACGGCTTCTTAAGTCTTCTTGACCGTGGCGAGACTTTTCGGACCGCTGGTTGCTTATTTACGATGACGATCGAACTCGTTAACGCTCCGAGCACACCGTACACGCCACTCGAATTCCAAATGGCCGCTCTCCGCGGAGCAAGTTAAGCTTCATCGAGCCCGATTGAACTTTGTAGTCGCTCGTGCTCGTCTTTCGTAGCCTGTCTCTCGCATTGGGTAAATACCGCCCTTGCGATCTCTTTCCTTCTCCCGTGTACGCGGCTACGCGATAAATTTGATATTTCGTAGTAGAGCAGCGCCGATCGCGAACAGTAGCGAAGCTTTATCGCTTGCGAATGAACATCGTCTAATATTTCGGCGTAATACGGTGGCAAGATTTTTCGGCTTATGCGTTCGTAGTGGCGCTAATATTCGACGGAAGAAGGAGATGAGACGGATCTAGCACTTGCCAGCTTATTCGACCAATTCGAATCGTATCCGACAAAGGAGATGACCATCGCAATCGACTCCCCGAAAGATACGCAGATGGGAGAAGGCCGAACCCAGTTCTTTACGTTCTTTCGTCTTTAAACGAAAGTTGTCTGAAAGTGATTAGGTTTCTCGTCGTTTAAAGATTCGAGACCCCTCGCTAGAAAAACGAATTGAACGCGAATGACACCGTTCGAAAGATTCGTCTTTACGAGGCAAGAAACGCCTGGCGTCGGTTTACAAAGATATCGAACTGGGTCAATTATCGTCGGTGTGTCCAGAGGAGCGAAGGTATTTACCGGGCGAGCTGGGTCGATCGCTCGGTTCAATAAAATTGTCGTTAAGGGAGAGATAGCAAGGTGTAGGCGAGTCGGTGACGTGGCACATAGCCAGTCGGTGTGTTACTACGAAATTACGAAGCAATTTCGCAGGAAATATATTGGGAAATGATTTCGACGCCGACATCGAAAGTATCTATTACACGACTAACGTTACCGTTACACGAGACCAAGCTTGTACGGATTATAACGAAGAGGTTGATGTCGCGTTGAGCCTGTATCGTCGGACACCTGCCACGAGCAGATTGACGTAAGCAGGCCAACGTCGATTATAGGAGATTTTATTATCGGCGGTCACACAGATTTTCCTACGAATCGTCGGTCTCGTATTTGCGATTTCGTAGGTATCCTGCCGAGGAGGACAGCCAATTTAAGGACAAGCATATTGGCTTCGAATCGAGGCGAGAATTCGTTCGGCCCGAATTTGCTTCGAATTTGCTTCGAATTTGCTTCGAATTCGCTTCGACGATGATTTTCTATCAAATTATTCGTGTCGTTCGTATTCGAGTTCCTTTCCCGACGTTCCGCGCAGCGAAATTGAAAGGGACGATCTGAAAAAAGCAGAGTAAACTGGAGTAGCTTTGACCTGTATACCAGGTCCAAAAAGTAATTTAAACGTTTCGGTATAGTTACATGTTTAATTAAGGAACGGTTAACCGGAAAATCTTTGTAATTGAAAAGCATTGAATTCCGAGTAAAGTTGGCGAG
The DNA here is from genome assembly GCF_024542735.1 of Bombus huntii. Lineage (NCBI taxonomy): Eukaryota > Metazoa > Arthropoda > Insecta > Hymenoptera > Apidae > Bombus > Bombus huntii. The sequence continues at coordinate 70,731 of NW_026099390.1, forward strand.
CAGATTTCAGCTCGTTGATGGGTCTTAAACGAGGTCGAAAATTCCACTAACGGCTATCTTGGAACACTCGATGAAAAGGATCCGTGGAGTAATGATTTTCCACAAACTTTATTCGGCGTGTCCCTCGTACACGATGACGTAAAGCGACCAACCATAGTGATCAACTCAAATACGGCGGAAGAAGAGAAAGAAAAAGAAAAGTATCGTGAAGAAAAGGTAATACCATCGTAACCGTCGTAAATCGTTGGCAGTTGTCGCGTGTCGATGGTACGTTGATCGGGTCGGTTGTACGCGAAAGCTCTTTATCGACGAACTCGATAAAACTTTCACATCCGGCGATCGCTAAGCAATTTAAGTTTAGCGGAAAATCCATTTCTCTGGCGAAGAAAAGAGTGCGAGCTAGCGGCGCGTGGATAATATTAACTAATTTATATCCCGGGATTTAATAACCTGGCGACGTTGGGCCGGAGTACAGAGGCTCTCAATTACAGTCGGAACAGCGTCGTTAATACAAAAGGAGGCTCTTACGGTCGATAGATGGCGGCCCTTATCGTTGGCTCTCTGCCATCAGCAGGTTTCAGCGACGCTGCCTCGACATATCGATACAATCCCCCATTGGGTGAAACGACAGCGGGCTGGCTGCTGGTTTTTCGCTACGGTCGGACCCGCGCTCCCTGTCGCGAAATGCTTTTGCGTCACGATGGTTTCGCGTCGGTTGTTTGCGCGCCGTTTCGTTACATTCCTATGACTATAATGCTTGGTTACGAGTCGAAAATCGTTTCGTTTCCCGCTGATCTTTGCACGAGTACGAATTTTTCTATTTTTCGACAGTGGATTTTTTTTACAAGTTTCTATACGCGAACATTCGTTGATTTATGCAACGTCGTATACGTATTGTCGTTGCTTGCACGCTGGTTTGCTGAACAGCGTGACGTTTTTTCCATCGCTGGAATCGCACAGACGCGTAAAGCGAAGGCCACCTTGGTATTAGGTATTCTCTTTGAGAAACGTGCAAGCAGAATAGGAGAAAAACGGCACGAGACGCGTTGCAAGGCGCGCGTTGATATACTTGTACGTATAGCCAGAAGCGGAAGGAGTTTTCGCGGAGACTCGAGTTTCCAAGACTGACCGTGGCACTCGTCGCGTCTATTTCGCAGGATCGTTTTATTTTAGAAAAACCGGTCTCGCCGTTCTCTCCAGTCGGCGCCCGTAACTTTTCGCAAACTCTGTTGCCAAATTCCTGGCGAAGAGATGGAAACACGGGCGGCAGGATAGCGCGGTCCACGGGTAAATTTTGTAAGAAATAAATTTATTAACAGGAGTCGGCCAGATTTCTTCCGCGCACCGATTCTGCGTCGCCAGTGCGAATTTCCGCGAAATTTTTCACGCGTGTGTATAAAAGGACGACACAGGATGAAACCGGGCCGCGTGTTTCGCGTAACGTTATTTGCTCGCCGTAGGGTACTTGCAAACAAACGCGTATTTGCCCGTTCATTACATTCGTTTGGCAACAACGTTGCCGTTGCCGTTCTTCCCCCCCCCCCCCCCATCATCAGCGCATGGTTTTTCACGTGTTTATCACTGGCGATCTACGTTCCGCGTTGATTAATTTTTCAGCAGAAATTCAGCGACCGTTCCGAGGCAGGCCGCTCGAATATTCGCTGGTTTAGCTCGGGCGAACGCCGAAGATTCGTTTCTGCCGAGCTGCAACGGCAAACAGGTCGTTAAGCCTTTAAGTTCAGGCCTTGAGTGTACAGAGCAAACTCACGGCTGTTCGCTCGCCGCGCGTTCCAATGGCAACGACGATCGGCAACGCAGCGATTGGGCATCGCGACAACGCGCGCCGAAACTTGGATCGGCCAGACCAACCACTGCGAAAGAAATTCTCTTTCCGTAGGATTCTCGAGAGGGGTCGGATTTCGATCGCAATCGCTATCCCAAATTGCGCGTCACTGGTTTACAAACGGTTCGAACGTAACAGCAGCTAGCTGTAAAATCGACGACTTGAAATCCGCTGGGGCGTCGAGGGGCATGCCTCGACGTCCCCAAAGGCTAATTAGTTTATTTTCGCACGACGGCGGGGCGATGCCCCGGTTAGCGAAACTCCCTTTCCGAATCGTTGATCAGTGTACGTAATATTATACGACGGGTTATTTACCGAGGTTACGACGCTCGCTCGATCGCAGTAGCTTCGGCGCACGCGAGCATCGCGACGCTCGGGGCTCGGGGCTCGTGGCTCGCGTGCCGCTCAAATTAATCAACAGTCAACCTTTTGATCTTTCTTCTCGCGTCCCGATGCATTCGCCGATATTAAAATCGGAAAATTTCCATTTCCATCCGCTTTCCGCGGCTCCACCAACTTTATTAATGTCTCGTGTTACAAACCGTTCGTCCGATTTGCTCTACCATCGAATCCCTCTTTCATCTATCTCTTCGAATTCGACGCTGAATTTGTATTTTCATGCGGATTACGCGGTCCAGGGAATTTTGGTCGTTCCGGTTTTTACTTATTAATTGGAATTTAGGAATGTTACGACGCCTAAAGCATCTGCTCGCCAGCCCGCGCGACCGGACAACAACCGACCTGCGTAACGGCACTTCGACCCTCAATAAACCTAAGGACCCACCATAACTTTCATTTCCCTGCATTGTTTCGCCATATGTCTTCAATCCGATTGTCTTGAAGAATTGCAAGCCAAAATATGCTCGAAACACAGTCGGTTTTAGAGGTGTCCTTGGGTTTATTAGTCGCCTTTAAAACACGGAGAAAGCGGGTATGCACCCATTAGGAAAACCCGAATAGCCCTGTAATAAAACAGGCTAGGTTTTCTCATACACACAGTCATTTACGCACCACGATGGTAGAAGACTCCCTACTCATCCCTTCGAGCAGTAGTGCAGCATGACCAATCGACACCGCGGTTCGTTACCCTCACTTTTCCTAACGAAAGTGGGACCAACGAATCCGCGTTCTTTATGCACAGGGGCACACCCACACCGAACTTTCTTCCGTATTAAACAAAAGAGCGACAAATGGTCTACCAGCTAACGCCTAACGCGACAGTCTCCCAACTAACGCCTAACGCGACGGTCTCCCAACTAACGCCTAACGCGACGGTCTACCAACTAACGCCTAACGCGGCAGTCTGCACATAGCGCGAGAGTCGCATTCTTCACGCAAATCTTTTGTAACTAAGTGCTTGGAAATATATACTTTATAATACTGTGAATCCCAGTGTTATACCAACTCAATCACCCCTCATTATCTCAAAGGAAATCAGGGGGTCGATCAATTCGTGGTGTCGATTGTTATAATCGTAACGGGGATTTACGACCCCCGTTGACGACTCTCCTCGCGAGTACGTCTCCCCGCGATTGGTCGAATTTACATGGTCCTTCGAGCCGGATCTCGTGCCACCAAAAAGTGCACTGACCAGTGACTATACAGTGTCGCGTGAGATCCAAGTTCCAACCACTTAGTCAACTGAGCAAGGGAACCGCCATCGGAGAGAAGCACCTCCGTCGCGCAGCATCTACACGAACCCACGCCGCATCGTAACGATTAGCAACAGAATCCCAGATCAACGTCCATTTGATCAAGGTAAGGGCGTTCATTATCAAAATCAAACATGGCCCAAGCTGAATCAATCAGCACGTTACGGCGGAGACGAGGCGTCCTAGCCCGTCGACTTGCAACCATAAGGCGCGAACTCGATGAGTACGAAGCGTCTGGGAAGGCAAACAGAATCTTCCTAGCATCTTGCCGCAGCTCGTTCGATGAGCTTTGGAGGAGGATACTCGAGGTTCAAGAAGAGTTAGGTGTGGTAGATGAGGGGGAAGATGCGCGGGTAGATTCGTTATCGCAAGAGCATCGGGAGCTTGACATGCGGTTCCGAGAGCTCTTTGAGCAAATATCAGCAACAACCCCGTCGACTACAACAAGAGGTGAGACGTGCCGGAAACCAGAGCCGACCACCGTTCCAGAGGTCCGCGTGCCCCAATTCGACGGTGCCCTCGAGAATTGGACCTATTTCTACGACACGTTCACATCCATAGTGGACCTTAACGAAGGTTTGACGAATGTCCAAAAGTTCCAGCATCTACGCTCATCTATAACTGGACGGGCCGCACAGAGTATCCAGTCATTAGAACTCACAGAGGCCAACTATTCCATCGCGCTTGATACACTGAAGGACAAGTTCAATTGCCCCCTCCAAATCTGCATGCGCCATTGGAATCTGATGCGTAATTATCCGGAAATCAAAAGGGAAACTCCAGAGGCCCTAGAGGATTTGTTGGAAACCATCAGCGTAAATCTAAAGGCGCTCGAACATCTAAAGGAGCCCGTCACTTCAAACATAGCGATGATCGAATTGATCGCGTCGAAGTTGCCCGCGTCCAGCCTGCGTAAATGGCAACGCACACTGCCCCGCCAAAAGGTGCCATCCTATCAGCATCTGATAGACTTTCTCAAAACACGGGCGAACGGGACTCAATTCCTCTCTAAAGAGAAGGAATCAAAAGGGTCAACACACAAACACCGCAGTCAGCGAACAACCATACCGCATGGGCGAACCCTTGCTACAACCAGCAGAACGGTGGTGTGTCCGACCTGCAACGGACATCACGAGATCAGACACTGCAAAATATTCAAGGCCAAATCAGCGACCAAACGTTTTCAAATCGTGAAGAAGGCATCGTTGTGCATAAATTGCCTAGGCACAGGACATTCGCCGACACAGTGTACATCGGGTTCGTGTCGTATCTGCGGTCACCGACACCATACGTATCTACACCGCGAAAAAACCCAGGTAGATTCATGGTCGTCGAGCGGTCGATCTTCGAGCGGTCGATCGTCGAGCGGTCGATCGTCGAGCGGTCGGTCGGCAAGCGGTTGGTCGCCGAGCAGTCGGTCGTCGGACAGTCGCGCATCGAGCGGTCGGTCGTCGGGCAGTCGCGCACCGAGCGGTCGATCGTCGGGCAGTCGTTCATCACACAAGCGAGCCTCCACCGAACAATCCCCATCGGGATCATCGAAGTCGCGGTCGTCCCACAAATCGAGGCGAACATCCGATACTTCACGGAAGCATACATCTTCGGTTCCAAGAGGTACGAAAGAGCATTCCTCGTACGAGTCACGCTCAGCCCGGATCCGGAACACCACCCCAACCTCTTCATCCAAGTCCCAACCGGGGCAAAACTGACTGTCCGAGACTACGACAGCAAGGGGGATCGGACTAACAAACACATCTCCCCACACCCCTCTGCATCATGATCTGTTGGCCACAGCACAGATCAAGGTTTTGAACAAACAGGCACAACCAATCCGAGCCCGAGCCTTACTCGACACTGGGTCGAGCATGAACTTCATGACCGACAGGCTCGCGAACTCCCTCGGTATAAGGCAAAGGAGATGTGCGATCCAGATCGGAGCCCTCGACAATTTGAGCACCACGGCAAAACGTTACACCACGGCCACCATCACGTCGACGGACGGCGAGTACAAGAAGACATTGAGATTTCTTGTTATCCCGGCCATATCGATCCTCGTACCAAGCGAGCCCATCGATCCCTCGAGTCTGGGATTACCCAGAAATATTCATCTAGCCGATCCACAATTCCATTGCCCAGCCCCGATCGATGTTTTACTTAGTACCGGATCAACATTCGCGTCGCTGTGCATCGGGCAGGTCAATCTGGCACAACCAGGCGAACCTGAACTACGTCTACAAAAAACACGCTTCGGCTGGGTAATCGGGGGGAGTCCCACGTCCCAAACCGCGATAAATACGTTCCACGCAACCACAACGGCTCTGCAAGAGGACCTCGCACGGTTTTGGGAGATCGACGAGGGACAGGCCACTACTCATCTTTCGGAATCGGAACGACTATGTGAAGAACATTTCCGAAACCATGTCCGACGAACCAAGGAAGGCAGATACATCGTTGCATTACCGTTCAACGAAAAGCTTTCCTCACTAGGGTCATCGAAGGCCACTGCAATGAGCAGGCTCGCCTCTCTTCATCGCCGATTCCAACGCGACAAACAATATGAAACCGCGTATAGTGCTGTGATTCAAGAATATTTAGACTTGGGTCACATGACAAAGATCAACACGGATCACGCCACCGACCACGGATATTATTTACCACATCACGGCGTGACCAAGGAATCGAGCGACACCACCAAGCTACGGGTTGTGTTCGACGGCTCAGCTTCAAGTACCACGGGAGTGTCTCTAAACGACGCCCTTCATACGGGTCCGAAATTACAAGAAGACCTGAGGAACATCCTATTGAGATTCCGGTCATTTCAATATGTCCTTACCGGCGACATCGAGAAGATGTACCGCCAATTCCTCCTACGTCCAGAAGATCGTCCCTACCAAAAGATTCTGTGGCGTGCCGACAACGGAGAGATCGAAACTTACCGACTCAACACCGTAACGTTCGGTCTATCCGCAGCCCCGTATCTGGCCATCCGATGTCTCAAACAGTTGGCAGAGGACGAGGGACCTCGATTTCCGAGAGCAGCGCAGATCCTACGGCGAGACTTCTATGTCGACGATGCGTTGACCGGAGCCGATACGAAGGACGAAGCCCTATCAATCAGGAATGATCTCACGAGATTACTTAAGCTAGCCGGTCTAAATATCCGCAAATGGGCCTCAAACGATCGGGATCTGCTGAGAGGGCTACCTGAGGAAGACACCAAGCAGAAATTACATCTCGGTGAGTCATCCACGTTAAAAACACTCGGCGTCTTTTGGGATTCAGCCGACGATACCATACTATATTCGGTCAAGACGAACAGTGACACTTCCCGAATCACAAAGCGATCAATCAGCTCAGTCATCGCACAAATATATGATCCACTAGGATTGCTCGCGCCGGTAATCGTTCGAGCAAAAATGATTTTGCAACAAGTCTGGACATTGAAGGTAGATTGGGACGAATCCCTTCCGTCAGACGTACACACAGCATGGATCAAATACCACACCCAATTGCCGTTGTTAAATGCGGTAAGGTTCCCTCGGAAGACCATCCTAGAATCCGCAACGAAAATTGAGCTCCACGGATTCTGTGACGCTAGCGAAAGGGCATATGGGGCGTGCGTCTACGTGCGGACGACTGACCGAAAGAACAATATTTGGACTCGACTCCTCACGGCGCGGTCGAAGGTAGCGCCGCTCAAATCGCTCTCCATACCACGTCTCGAATTAAGTGGGGCACTTATTTTGACGTCCTTGATTTCGTCAATACAACAGGCCCTGACGACCAAGATATCGCGGATAGTCTACTGGACTGACTCCACCATCGTACTCCATTGGATCAGGTCTTCGCCGCACACCTTGAAAACATTTGTGGCGAATCGAGTCGCTGAGATACAGACCAAGACCAATATCTCCGACTGGCGTCATGTGCCTACCGACGATAATCCAGCGGATCTCATCTCCCGAGGCCAGACGCCCAAGGAATTCCTATGTCCGTCCATTTGGAAAAACGGGCCAAGGTGGCTCCTGCAAAGCGAAAGCTATTGGCCGGTTTGGAGCCCGATACCGGTAGTCGACCTCCCGGAGCAAAAGAAGACGATCTGTCTGAGGACGAGTGTTAACGACAACACTCTCCTCCATCGCTACTCGTCTTGGCCAAGACTAATAAGAATCGTCGCCCGGTGTCTTCGATGGAGACATAAGCAACACCGAACTGCCCATCTCACCACAGACGAACTGACCGCAGCGCACAACAGGCTAATAAAAATCTTACAATCCCAGCATTTCGCGCCTGAAATTCGGATCCTCCAAAAAAATCGAAGCGAGGACGTTGGAGGGAAACTACAGCCATTAAACCCCTTCCTCGACGAAGATGGGCTACTCCGGGTAGGAGGGCGACTAACCAACTCCGCCATACCCTTCAGCCAAAAACACCCGATCATCCTACCGAAATCCCCGGTGACAGAGCTAATTATAGAACAAGAGCACCGGAACAATCATCACACAGGGACCCAAGCTACCCTATACGCGATGAGACTGCGCTATTGACCGATCGACGGCCGTAGCCAGGTATGGCGCACTCTCAGAAGGTGCGTCCGCTGCTGCAGAGCCAACCCTCCACCAGTGGAATACTTGATGGGTGATTTGCCAGAGGCGCGTATTACCGAATCGCGGCCGTTCAGGAACGTCGGAATCGACTACTGCGGCCCATTCTACATCAAGGAGAGGAGGGACCGCAACCGACGTAAAATCAAGACGTACGCCGCCATATTCGTTTGTCTGGCGACAAAGGCGGTCCACATAGAGTTAGTCAGCGACCTAACCACCGACGCCTTCTTGGCCGCGCTACGCCGTTTCATCTCGCGGCGAGGATACTGCGCAACGATCCTCACCGACAACGGCACCAATTTCGTCGGGGCTAATCGGGAGCTGCAAGAACTCCGGACCCTATTGCAGTCCGACGACCACCAGGATAGGGTACAGAATTTTCTCGCCGACCGACAAATACAATGGCGTTTTAATCCTCCGAACTCACCACATTTTGGCGGCTTATGGGAAGCCGCAGTTAAATCGTTCAAACGCCATCTCATCCGCGTGGTCGGCACGGAGCTCCTGACCTTTGAACACCTCAACACCCTTGTGATCGAAATTGAGGCCATTCTCAATTCACGCCCACTGACTCCCACCTCATCCGATCCGAAAGATCCCCCTGTCCTCACTCCCGGTCATTTTCTAATCGGTGATACCCTAACCAGTTTACGGGAGCGTGATTTCAGGACAGTTCCATCAGGACGGCTATCCAGTTGGCAGCGCATTCACCAGATTAAGCAGCACTTCTGGAGCCGATGGTATCGAGAATACCTAAACGAGTTAACCCGCCGCAGCAAATGGGACAAGGGCAAACACAACATTCATGAAGGCACCGTAGTAATCCTCAGGGAGGACAACGTGCCCTCTATGCAGTGGCCTTTGGGCCGCGTAATCAAGGTCCATCCAGGAGCCGACGGAATCATCCGGACCGCTACCGTGCAGACGGCAACAAGCATCCTGGACCGCGGCGTCAAAAGACTGGTCCCCTTACCCATCCACCCAGATCCAGACGAGGCCGAACGCCCACACGGAGCGAAGGAGGTCACCAACGACACACCAGACTCCACAGCCAGAATTTGATCGGTGCCCTCTCAACGGGGGGAGGATGTTACGACGCCTAAAACATCTGCTCGCCAGCCCGCGCGACCGGACAACAACCGACCTGCGTAACGGCACTTCGACCCTCAATAAACCTAAGGACCCACCATAACTTTCACTTCCCTGCATTGTTTCGCCATATGTCTTCAATCCGATTGTCTTGAAGAATTGCAAGCCAAAATATGCTCGAAACACAGTCGGTTTTAGAGGTGTCCTTGGGTTTATTAGTCGCCTTTAAAACACGGAGAAAGCGGGTATGCACCCATTAGGAAAACCCGAATAGCCCTGTAATAAAACAGGCTAGGTCTTCTCATACACACAGTCATTTACGCACCACGATGGTAGAAGACCCCCTACTCATCCCTTCGAGCAGTAGTGCAGCATGACCAATCGACACCGCGGTTCGTTACCCTCACTTTTCCTAACGAAAGTGGGACCAACGAATCCGCGTTCTTTAGGCACAGGGGCACACCCACACCGAACTTTCTTCCGTATTAAACAAAAGAGCGACAAACGGTCTACCAGCTAACGCCTAACGCGACAGTCTCCCAACTAACGCCTAACGCGACGGTCTCCCAACTAACGCCTAACGCGACGGTCTACCAACTAACGCCTAACGCGGCAGTCTGCACATAGCGCGAGAGTCGCATTCTTCACGCAAATCTTTTGTAACTAAGTGCTTGGAAATATATACTTTATAATACTGTGAATCCCAGTGTTATACCAACTCAATCACCCCTCATTATCTCAAAGGAAATCAGGGGATCGATCAATTCGTGGTGTCGATTGTTATAATCGTAACGGGGATTTACGACCCCCGTTGACGACTCTCCTCGCGAGTACGTCTCCCCGCGATTGGTCGAATTTACAAGGAATTTCAAAGTTATCGTAGACATCTAGAGACGGGTTGTTCGGAGGTCTCAAAGTTTCCAAAGAGAACGAAATTCGGCCAATCTAACTGCTCGGGTTACGTCGTTTGAATTAAAAAAAAAAATCTGCACGTTCGATTTCCAGATAAATAAAATTTTTTGAATGCGATTCGCAGCGCGAAATTCGAGCAGCGGCTATTCGATACGACAATTGCACGATATAGAAGGGGTTTCTATCGCGCGCAATGCTTGCGTAGAATCTCGACGATAGGTACGCGGTATTTGTCGACTAACTATAAATATCGAACAGTTCGACTGGCTGCGCGAAGTAGCGAGTTTCCACGCGCGAGCAATAACGTTTACAATATATTTCACGTAACGGCAAATAGCGCTAATTGTACGCCAGCGTTTTGCCACAGCGATCGTGCGATAGTCAGTGGTACGCACGGCTCGTTCGTATTCACAATCGTGAAACTTAAATTCGGATCGCGCGAATGGCGAATCGAAACAGATTGAATGCCAGATTTCGGGGGGGAAAACGATCGATCGGAGGGTATTCTGACTAATTCTCGGACTAATTCTCCGACTGATACTCGAACGATGCCGCTCGAACGTGGACGAACCGCGTTAATGGACGATCTAATTTGCAGTTATCTGTTAATCGGTTTAAAACGCTCTATATTTAACCGGGCATTCCATTATACTTGGCTGTTTCATTCGCTAATTTATCATTTCATCTCGGCTCAGCCGGCTCATCGTCGTTCCATCAGTCGCGTCGATCGAGCGAGCGGAATTTAAATTACCCGTATAATCCTCGAGCGGTATCGCGGCTCGTTAAAATTACACCGACAGATTTATTTGCCGCGCGTTTGGCAGATGGCATGCCGATCGACCCAGCGCGCTCGCATAATTCCAAATTCGAACATCTTGTCGCGTTTTCCACGTTACGTTGAGTCGTCGAGTACGTTACGTCGTGAAATTTGAAATGCGTGGAACGCGCGTATCGCGCGTCCACGTAAGATTTGTGTTTGCCAATCGTAGCCGAACTCGACAGCAAACGCGGCGCTTCGGCGAGAGAAGAAGGGAAAAGAGGATAAAAGGAGAAGAGCGGAAAGAAGAAAATGAAAAAGAAGGGGAGCAAAACGGTGGACGGTTGGGAAATAACAGGCGGCAGAAGCGTGGTCGGCGTCGATCGTCGAGGGTAAAGCGCGAACGGGCTGTCATATTCGCAACAAAGGGCGAAAGTCAAAGTGGATCTCGGTGCGGGGCGGCGCAGCTAAGCGTTCGGGTCTGAAAGCACGTTCCAGCCTTTTGATCGCCAGGCTATTTTCTTCCGTGCGGCCTCTTTCATCGTTCCACGCTACGGATTTTCAGCTGAATTTACGCCTGACATCAGCGGTTTCCTCGTTGGTTACTAGTTGGAGTCGCCTGATAGACGAGTAGGTGCGAGGGAGCGACCGGCAATTAACTTAGCAGTCGATTCTAGCCAGTTTCGAAGTTTCGTAACCCGGCACGTTGGATCCGGTCAATCTGTTAGATCCGTGGCAGCCGAGCCGTGGGGCAGACAGGAACGAAAGGCACGTCGACGGGGCTCTCCAGTAATTTCACCGATACGTTCGACCGTCGCGCGATTAAAATCCTCTCGGAGCCCGCCATACAGTTTCTGCTAGTGGCACGAGTGGCCAACTTTACGAGGGGATAACGCTACGTGATACGAAATCGCACGGCCGAAGCTTGCCGTATCCATTCCTTTTCTATTCCGCCCGTTCTGCCTTCTGCTCCCGATCTCCCGCTAATTCGCCTTGTTTCATCGGCCGTCTCCAGCGTGGATCGAGGGACATCGGTCCTTAAACTTTTCCCCACGCTGGACAAGGTTTTCTCCTTGATAAGTACCGATTCGTTTCTACTTCGTTCCGATGTTAGCGAAACGGCTCGTTCGTTCCAATAGCAATATTATTGAGCAGTAAAATTCTTCTGCGTGTAAAAGCGGATAAAACAATTTCCCCTAGTATTTGTTTGCAAATAACAGTTTTTAGCATTTCGTTAATAAATATTTCTTGGCAACAGCATCGTATGAAATATATTAGGTTGTCCGAAAAATGTCTTTTTTCGCAAACGTCGTTTTTACAATAAAGCACCTCCGTACAAACGTGAAACCAAGTCTGTGAAATGTCTCGGTGTTTATCTCAATAGAACAAAATGGATCGTACGTAATGCGACAAAACGATATAAAGCAAATAACATTGTGCGTCTATTATTTCCTCATAAACAGAAAGAAACTTTTCGGATATCAATCAAACAACTCGTATAGCGTATCTCTTTGAAGAAAACTTGCAAAGGATCGGTTTAACGTCTTAGGTACGATTGAATTTTGTGCGGGGACGTTCCTTCGTAGGGCAGGGTTTGACGCGAACTACGCGTAAACGATACTGCACCGCAATATGTGGCGGATAATGCTGTTCTCTACGCAAGCACATTGGATAATTAAATGTTAATTTTTCTTAAAGGTACGATACATATACGTGAACTTTAATAATTTACTTTAATTATTAATAATACAATTGAGTGTGATATATTTTAAAGCAGGGCAAAGCACATACACCCACGTCACAATTTTCACATTCAAGCGAGCTAGTGCTTTTCAAATTGTTTTTCGTTTTCTATTTTCTAGCGACATTTTTAGGTTAAAAATTGTAAAATATTGTAAGGATGCGGATCGGAATATTAAAAAGAGCATCTAATAATGATATATTTATTTTAACGGAAAGCAATAATTGATATCTGACACTAGTGTATCAAAAATAGACTATATATTTTGCCTGTATGTATTGATAACACTGTTATAAAATATTGCGAGGACAAGAAAAGCGTGAAAAAAGACAAACGAAAACGTGCGTTTAGCTTAAACGGTGACCGAGTACCTCTCCAAGGTCGGTGCTGCTGATATTTAAAGGGGTCCTCTCTAAGGTCGGTGCAGCTGATATATAAAGGGGGTTCTCTCCAAGGTCGGTGCTGCTGATATTTAAAGGGGTCCTCTCTAAGGTCGGTGCAGCTGATATATAAAGGGGGTCCTCTCCAAGGTCGGTGCTGCTGGTATATAAAGGGGGGTCCGATTCCCGGCGGAGCCAGCACCATCCGACATAGACACGTAAACTAGGCAGATCAGTATAGTCGAACATTAACATTCGAAATTTTTTCCAAATCTAGTATACCATGGAGATTTTACAAAAGACAAACGATCGGTTCCGAGAAGGAGTTCCCGTCCGGGTGGTTCGAGTCGAGTCACTTACCACCATGTGGGTTCGTTTGGCTGGATGGCCGAAGATAACCCAAACACTCAATTTGAAGATGATGGAACATCCCGTGGAGTACTTGCCGAAGGCGAAAAGTTTAAGAACAGGCATGCTAGTCGCCGTGCTAGTAGATTTTAAGGAATCTAGCGCTTGGGAAAGAGCCATCCTTTTACAAAGGACCATGACTGGCTACATCGTCTTTCTAATCGATTGGGGGTTAGAGAGCGAGCAATGTCTCGATTCAATACGGCTGCTGCCCCGTAATTTGGCAAAAATGGCACCGTGGGCTAGAAAAATCGTTCTGCCAGGTGTACGAGAACAACCGATCCAAGGGAAGAGACATCGAGTGGCCCAATTCACCATGTTGAGACGGACAGGGAGCCTAGTCAACATCGATCCTTCTCCAGGAGAAGCAATAACTGCAAGGTTGCTGCTGGACCGAGAGCCGGGAGAATCCGCAAGAGATATGGCAGCATACTGGCTGGAGTTGGGATACCTCGATCCCGAATAATCGCTACTATTGCCAGACACTTTTTTTCTAAGTATAATAATTCTTGTATGTATGGTTTTGTATGTATGGTTGTATGTACAGTTTTATGTGGATATTTGTATTTTTTTTATATATATTACTACTGAATTGTATATTCTTAGTCAAGTTTGGTTTTGTATGTCTGGTTTTGTATGTATGGTTTCGTATGTATGATTGTATGTACAGTTTTATGTGGATATTTGTATTTTTCTATATATATTAGTACTGAATTGTATATTCTTAGTCAAGACTGTAGGTGAATAAAAACTAATGAAAGCATAAAAACTTGTTAACTCTCTCTTATCCTTCCTCCTCATTCACACAAGTCCTACAATACTAAATTTAATGTTCAGCTGTACGAATTGCAAGGTACATAATAAAAAAAATAGAATAAAAAGTAAAATAAAATAAAAAAAGGAATAAAAGAAATAAAATAAAATAAAATAAAAAAAAGTTAAATTTAAGATATCTTTTAAACTAATCATTTTGCAAATCAAGTACTTGTATACTCCTCTGTAGAGAATCAAAAACTACGGACCGGATCGTCCATCCAGAAAACGAGAAACCCGAGGAAAAGGAATTGCCCGTGTTGGTGTTAGGTCGCGTCCTCGTCGCTTCGCTTATCGTTGGACACACGCTGATCGAACAACGACGCCTTTTCACGGATCCCTCGTGTTTTTCCTCCCTTTTGGTTTCGTGACCCACGGAGAAAGACGCCGAGCAACGCGAATCTCGACGCGTGGCATAACGTTGTTTCGTCGGCCCGGCCTTTGACGCTGGTCGCGGAAGCGAATCGATACCTCGTCGATCGACGCGTGGTGGCGATACGCGTTGCTCTCGTCCCCCTGAGACGCGCAATTAAGAACGACGATCGAAGAACGACGGAGTATCGACGGACGAGGGGGCGGATGAATTCGTTGGATATCGTGGAGCCGGCGATTATCGCTGCCCGATTAATAACTGCGACCCTCTTCTCCGGATTTCGTAGGTTACGACGTTTAGTCGCGATATTAACGTACCTCCAAAGATTACAGGCGTAAGCCTGCTTCGATCGCTTTATCGCGAATCTTCTTACGATCTCCATCGACCGCACCCCTGCGATATTTAATCGCACGGGGGACGAGGATCGTACGAGTGCTCCTCTTTCCCTTACTTCATGACCGATCTCCCTTGAGCGATACTCGACGTCGTTGGAGTCAAGTACCTTCGGCTTTGTATCAAAGTCGGCCTTCGCGTCGGTCCGTGTCGCGGCATTTTCCATTCTGAAGGGATTCTTCGTTTCACATCGTCACGTCCTACGAAGCGTTATATGGTCGTAAGAACGACGAAACCAAGATCCAACCTTTTTATACTTATTCGTATCTAGATCTCGAGTCGGTTATTAATCGTCCGGCGGCACACAGCGCTGTTATCTCCGAATCGAGAGAGCAACGTCGAAAGAAACGGCGCAGCCGGCCGTTCTCACTTTACTCGCTCGCTCCAAGAATCCCGTGGCTCTCTTTTTCGTCCGCGGTCACCCTTTGTCCGTGAATTGGCATTAAGCCGCACCCCGATCTGTGCGCAGATCGTTTTCCACTGCGAACACTGTAAAGGGCAATTGTACGTCGAGTCGTACGCGGAAGCCTTTATCCCGCGGGTTACATTATCGCAGCCCGTGGTTTCCGTATACTCGCCCTATAGCGAGCCGCGTTAATTCCAATTTATTCGCCCTTTCGAAACGTTGCTCGAAACTTGATCCGTCTTACGTTCGCCAGTCCGTATCCTCGATACGAGAGATCGATCGACGTATTCCACGTATTCGTCTCTTTTAAGCCGCCAAAGTAGCCCCGCCAAAGTAGCGCCAAAGCCCCGATCCCTTATCATTTAATGTATATCCTATGTTTTATCGTTCTTGCATTGTTTTGTTCCTCGACGTTGCACTAATCGGAGCAGGTGCAAAGTGTTGGATAATCGATTCGAGACAATGGGATCTCGAGCGACAGGCGTCGTAAACCCAAGGACAACCATGCCCGGACAGTGTTACGGTTACGAGCGCGAAGTCTTTTAATCGTCTTTCGCTCGTAATATGGGATCGTACGCGCGTATTACGCCGATCCCGACACCGATCTCGATCGATCGCGAGATCGCCAAATTAACGCTTAAAGCGACCTTCCAATCGCTACGTTCGGATCGCGTCGTCGGCGCAGATACCGCAGTCGAGGTTGACTCCTCCTCCTTCGCTCGGCTCGTCGTTTCTTGCTGGATCGCGAGAGAAAAGGGCTGATATCCTCTGAAACGCGCGACGCGAAATCGAGTTGGACCTCGTCGCGTTCTACGTATATCGACGATCCGTCAGAGAAGAACATCGGGAATCCTCGATCGCACTCTCTCGAGCCGTCAAGCCACTCACACCCGCTTTTCGCTCGACGCGCTACCCAGAGAAAAAAACGAAAATAGAGGTAACCGATCGAGCGCGTTTGCGCTTACGCCAACGAGGAGAACGAACGAATAAATTAACGTTTCGAAGACAACTGGACGAAGACAATGGAACGAAGAGAGTCATCGGGATGTTTGAAACGCTGCGAGGATCTCTGAACTATTTCGCTTCTAACGAGTGAAAGGAAAGGAGAAGAAGCTTGCGCGCTAACTAGACGAGAGAAACAATTGGAACTTTCACGCTAAATAGGAAACGATTTTGCCTAGAATCGCAAACGAACATCGTTTCGATCCTTTAACGGGGGTTGTATCGATCGCGCGACCTGACACCTGCGATTTCAATGGCGAGAAACGAGAAGAGTTGGCGCAACTGCTCCACGAAATTTTCATAATTCTCGTTTCCAGCGTCTAGATACGCGCGACGGTGCACAACGAAGCGTGCAGGAAGAGAGCCGACAGACGGAATCGCGCCCCCCTTCCGTTTCGAAATACAGCGGGGGCGGTAGAAACGTAACAGCGAGGCAGAAACTGTCGACGAACTCGCGAAAGATCGCATCTGAGTTTTTCGACGAGCGACGCCTCTCTCTCTCTCTTTCTTTCTCTTCGCTTGGATTTTACGATGCGCCCGCGCCCTCTTCTCTCTGTCTGTCGAGAGAAGCGAGGGCAGAGAGACCGCGCTAAGTCACCTGTAATTTCCGGCCGAGAAGTAGCGGGTGGCGCCGTCCATCTTCCGCGAACGGCTTCTTAAGCCTTCTTGACCGTGGCGAGATTTTTCGGACCGCTGGTTGCTTATTTACGATGACGATCGAACTCGTTAACGCTCCGAGCACACCGTACACGCCACTCGAATTCCAAATGGCCGCTCTCCGCGGAGCAAGTTAAGCTTCATCGAGCCCGATTGAACTTTGTAGTCGCTCGTGCTCGTCTTTCGTAGCCTGTCTCTCGCATTGGGTAAATACCGCCCTTGCGATCTCTTTCCTTCTCCCGTGTACGCGGCTACGCGATAAATTTGATATTTCGTAGTAGAGCAGCGCCGATCGCGAACAGTAGCGAAGCTTTATCGCTTGCGAATGAACATCGTCTAATATTTCGGCGTAATACGGTGGCAAGATTTTTCGGCTTATGCGTTCGTAGTGGCGCTAATATTCGACGGAAGAAGGAGATGAGACGGATCTAGCACTTGCCAGCTTATTCGACCAATTCGAATCGTATCCGACAAAGGAGATGACCATCGCAATCGACTCCCCGAAAGATACGCAGATGGGAGAAGGCCGAACCCAGTTCTTTACGTTCTTTCGTCTTTAAACGAAAGTTGTCTGAAAGTGATTAGGTTTCTCGTCGTTTAAAGATTCGAGACCCCTCGCTAGAAAAACGAATTGAACGCGAATGACACCGTTCGAAAGATTCGTCTTTACGAGGCAAGAAACGCCTGGCGTCGGTTTACAAAGATATCGAACTGGGTCAATTATCGTCGGTGTGTCCAGAGGAGCGAAGGTATTTACCGGGCGAGCTGGGTCGATCGCTCGGTTCAATAAAATTGTCGTTAAGGGAGAGATAGCAAGGTGTAGGCGAGTCGGTGACGTGGCACATAGCCAGTCGGTGTGTTACTACGAAATTACGAAGCAATTTCGCAGGAAATATATTGGGAAATGATTTCGACGCCGACATCGAAAGTATCTATTACACGACTAACGTTACCGTTACACGAGACCAAGCTTGTACGGATTATAACGAAGAGGTTGATGTCGCGTTGAGCCTGTATCGTCGGACACCTGCCACGAGCAGATTGACGTAAGCAGGCCAACGTCGATTATAGGAGATTTTATTATCGGCGGTCACACAGATTTTCCTACGAATCGTCGGTCTCGTATTTGCGATTTCGTAGGTATCCTGCCGAGGAGGACAGCCAATTTAAGGACAAGCATATTGGCTTCGAATCGAGGCGAGAATTCGTTCGGCCCGAATTTGCTTCGAATTTGCTTCGAATTTGCTTCGAATTCGCTTCGACGATGATTTTCTATCAAATTATTCGTGTCGTTCGTATTCGAGTTCCTTTCCCGACGTTCCGCGCAGCGAAATTGAAAGGGACGATCTGAAAAAAGCAGAGTAAACTGGAGTAGCTTTGACCTGTATACCAGGTCCAAAAAGTAATTTAAACGTTTCGGTATAGTTACATGTTTAATTAAGGAACGGTTAACCGGAAAATCTTTGTAATTGAAAAGCATTGAATTCCGAGTAAAGTTGGCGAGCAGATTTCAGCTCGTTGATGGGTCTTAAACGAGGTCGAAAATTCCACTAACGGCTATCTTGGAACACTCGATGAAAAGGATCCGTGGAGTAATGATTTTCCACAAACTTTATTCGGCGTGTCCCTCGTACACGATGACGTAAAGCGACCAACCATAGTGATCAACTCAAATACGGCGGAAGAAGAGAAAGAAAAAGAAAAGTATCGTGAAGAAAAGGTAATACCATCGTAACCGTCGTAAATCGTTGGCAGTTGTCGCGTGTCGATGGTACGTTGATCGGGTCGGTTGTACGCGAAAGCTCTTTATCGACGAACTCGATAAAACTTTCACATCCGGCGATCGCTAAGCAATTTAAGTTTAGCGGAAAATCCATTTCTCTGGCGAAGAAAAGAGTGCGAGCTAGCGGCGCGTGGATAATATTAACTAATTTATATCCCGGGATTTAATAACCTGGCGACGTTGGGCCGGAGTACAGAGGCTCTCAATTACAGTCGGAACAGCGTCGTTAATACAAAAGGAGGCTCTTACGGTCGATAGATGGCGGCCCTTATCGTTGGCTCTCTGCCATCAGCAGGTTTCAGCGACGCTGCCTCGACATATCGATACAATCCCCCATTGGGTGAAACGACAGCGGGCTGGCTGCTGGTTTTTCGCTACGGTCGGACCCGCGCTCCCTGTCGCGAAATGCTTTTGCGTCACGATGGTTTCGCGTCGGTTGTTTGCGCGCCGTTTCGTTACATTCCTATGACTATAATGCTTGGTTACGAGTCGAAAATCGTTTCGTTTCCCGCTGATCTTTGCACGAGTACGAATTTTTCTATTTTTCGACAGTGGATTTTTTTTACAAGTTTCTATACGCGAACATTCGTTGATTTATGCAACGTCGTATACGTATTGTCGTTGCTTGCACGCTGGTTTGCTGAACAGCGTGACGTTTTTTCCATCGCTGGAATCGCACAGACGCGTAAAGCGAAGGCCACCTTGGTATTAGGTATTCTCTTTGAGAAACGTGCAAGCAGAATAGGAGAAAAACGGCACGAGACGCGTTGCAAGGCGCGCGTTGATATACTTGTACGTATAGCCAGAAGCGGAAGGAGTTTTCGCGGAGACTCGAGTTTCCAAGACTGACCGTGGCACTCGTCGCGTCTATTTCGCAGGATCGTTTTATTTTAGAAAAACCGGTCTCGCCGTTCTCTCCAGTCGGCGCCCGTAACTTTTCGCAAACTCTGTTGCCAAATTCCTGGCGAAGAGATGGAAACACGGGCGGCAGGATAGCGCGGTCCACGGGTAAATTTTGTAAGAAATAAATTTATTAACAGGAGTCGGCCAGATTTCTTCCGCGCACCGATTCTGCGTCGCCAGTGCGAATTTCCGCGAAATTTTTCACGCGTGTGTATAAAAGGACGACACAGGATGAAACCGGGCCGCGTGTTTCGCGTAACGTTATTTGCTCGCCGTAGGGTACTTGCAAACAAACGCGTATTTGCCCGTTCATTACATTCGTTTGGCAACAACGTTGCCGTTGCCGTTCTTCCCCCCCCCCCCCCCATCATCAGCGCATGGTTTTTCACGTGTTTATCACTGGCGATCTACGTTCCGCGTTGATTAATTTTTCAGCAGAAATTCAGCGACCGTTCCGAGGCAGGCCGCTCGAATATTCGCTGGTTTAGCTCGGGCGAACGCCGAAGATTCGTTTCTGCCGAGCTGCAACGGCAAACAGGTCGTTAAGCCTTTAAGTTCAGGCCTTGAGTGTACAGAGCAAACTCACGGCTGTTCGCTCGCCGCGCGTTCCAATGGCAACGACGATCGGCAACGCAGCGATTGGGCATCGCGACAACGCGCGCCGAAACTTGGATCGGCCAGACCAACCACTGCGAAAGAAATTCTCTTTCCGTAGGATTCTCGAGAGGGGTCGGATTTCGATCGCAATCGCTATCCCAAATTGCGCGTCACTGGTTTACAAACGGTTCGAACGTAACAGCAGCTAGCTGTAAAATCGACGACTTGAAATCCGCTGGGGCGTCGAGGGGCATGCCTCGACGTCCCCAAAGGCTAATTAGTTTATTTTCGCACGACGGTGGGGCGATGCCCCGGTTAGCGAAACTCCCTTTCCGAATCGTTGATCAGTGTACGTAATATTATACGACGGGTTATTTACCGAGGTTACGACGCTCGCTCGATCGCAGTAGCTTCGGCGCACGCGAGCATCGCGACGCTCGGGGCTCGGGGCTCGTGGCTCGCGTGCCGCTCAAATTAATCAACAGTCAACCTTTTGATCTTTCTTCTCGCGTCCCGATGCATTCGCCGATATTAAAATCGGAAAATTTCCATTTCCATCCGCTTTCCGCGGCTCCACCAACTTTATTAATGTCTCGTGTTACAAACCGTTCGTCCGATTTGCTCTACCATCGAATCCCTCTTTCATCTATCTCTTCGAATTCGACGCTGAATTTGTATTTTCATGCGGATTACGCGGTCCAGGGAATTTTGGTCGTTCCGGTTTTTACTTATTAATTGGAATTTAGGAATGTTACGACGCCTAAAGCATCTGCTCGCCAGCCCGCGCGACCGGACAACAACCGACCTGCGTAACGGCACTTCGACCCTCAATAAACCTAAGGACCCACCATAACTTTCATTTCCCTGCATTGTTTCGCCATATGTCTTCAATCCGATTGTCTTGAAGAATTGCAAGCCAAAATATGCTCGAAACACAGTCGGTTTTAGAGGTGTCCTTGGGTTTATTAGTCGCCTTTAAAACACGGAGAAAGCGGGTATGCACCCATTAGGAAAACCCGAATAGCCCTGTAATAAAACAGGCTAGGTTTTCTCATACACACAGTCATTTACGCACCACGATGGTAGAAGACTCCCTACTCATCCCTTCGAGCAGTAGTGCAGCATGACCAATCGACACCGCGGTTCGTTACCCTCACTTTTCCTAACGAAAGTGGGACCAACGAATCCGCGTTCTTTATGCACAGGGGCACACCCACACCGAACTTTCTTCCGTATTAAACAAAAGAGCGACAAACGGTCTACCAGCTAACGCCTAACGCGACGGTCTCCCAACTAACGCCTAACGCGACGGTCTACCAACTAACGCCTAACGCGGCAGTCTGCACATAGCGCGAGAGTCGCATTCTTCACGCAAATCTTTTGTAACTAAGTGCTTGGAAATATATACTTTATAATACTGTGAATCCCAGTGTTATACCAACTCAATCACCCCTCATTTTCTCAAAGGAAATCAGGGGATCGATCAATTCGTGGTGTCGATTGTTATAATCGTAACGGGGATTTACGACCCCCGTTGACGACTCTCCTCGCGAGTACGTCTCCCCGCGATTGGTCGAATTTACAAGGAATTTCAAAGTTATCGTAGACATCTAGAGACGGGTTGTTCGGAGGTCTCAAAGTTTCCAAAGAGAACGAAATTCGGTCAATCTAACTGCTCGGGTTACGTCGTTTGAATTAAAAAAAAAATCTGCACGTTCGATTTCCAGATAAATAAAATTTTTTGAATGCGATTCGCAGCGCGAAATTCGAGCAGCGGCTATTCGATACGACAATTGCACGATATAGAAGGGGTTTCTATCGCGCGCAATGCTTGCGTAGAATCTCGACGATAGGTACGCGGTATTTGTCGACTAACTATAAATATCGAACAGTTCGACTGGCTGCGCGAAGTAGCGAGTTTCCACGCGCGAGCAATAACGTTTACAATATATTTCACGTAACGGCAAATAGCGCTAATTGTACGCCAGCGTTTTGCCACAGCGATCGTGCGATAGTCAGTGGTACGCACGGCTCGTTCGTATTCACAATCGTGAAACTTAAATTCGGATCGCGCGAATGGCGAATCGAAACAGATTGAATGCCAGATTTCGGGGGGGAAAACGATCGATCGGAGGGTATTCTGACTAATTCTCGGACTAATTCTCCGACTGATTCTCGAACGATGCCGCTCGAACGTGGACGAACCGCGTTAATGGACGATCTAATTTGCAGTTATCTGTTAATCGGTTTAAAACGCTCTATATTTAACCGGGCATTCCATTATACTTGGCTGTTTCATTCGCTAATTTATCATTTCATCTCGGCTCAGCCGGCTCATCGTCGTTCCATCAGTCGCGTCGATCGAGCGAGCGGAATTTAAATTACCCGTATAATCCTCGAGCGGTATCGCGGCTCGTTAAAATTACACCGACAGATTTATTTGCCGCGCGTTTGGCGGATGGCATGCCGATCGACCCAGCGCGCTCGCATAATTCCAAATTCGAACATCTTGTCGCGTTTTCCACGTTACGTTGAGTCGTCGAGTACGTTACGTCGTGAAATTTGAAATGCGTGGAACGCGCGTATCGCGCGTCCACGTAAGATTTGTGTTTGCCAATCGTAGCCGAACTCGACAGCAAACGCGGCGCTTCGGCGAGAGAAGAAGGGAAAAGAGGATAAAAGGAGAAGAGCGGAAAGAAGAAAATGAAAAAGAAGGGGAGCAAAACGGTGGACGGTTGGGAAATAACAGGCGGCAGAAGCGTGGTCGGCGTCGATCGTCGAGGGTAAAGCGCGAACGGGCTGTCATATTCGCAACAAAGGGCGAAAGTCAAAGTGGATCTCGGTGCGGGGCGGCGCAGCTAAGCGTTCGGATCTGAAAGCACGTTCCAGCCTTTTGATCGCCAGGCTATTTTCTTCCGTGCGGCCTCTTTCATCGTTCCACGCTACGGATTTTCAGCTGAATTTACGCCTGACATCAGCGGTTTCCTCGTTGGTTACTAGTTGGAGTCGCCTGATAGACGAGTAGGTGCGAGGGAGCGACCGGCAATTAACTTAGCAGTCGATTCTAGCCAGTTTCGAAGTTTCGTAACCCGGCACGTTGGATCCGGTCAATCTGTTAGATCCGTGGCAGCCGAGCCGTGGGGCAGACAGGAACGAAAGGCACGTCGACGGGGCTCTCCAGTAATTTCACCGATACGTTCGACCGTCGCGCGATTAAAATCCTCTCGGAGCCCGCCATACAGTTTCTGCTAGTGGCACGAGTGGCCAACTTTACGAGGGGATAACGCTACGTGATACGAAATCGCACGGCCGAAGCTTGCCGTATCCATTCCTTTTCTATTCCGCCCGTTCTGCCTTCTGCTCCCGATCTCCCGCTAATTCGCCTTGTTTCATCGGCCGTCTCCAGCGTGGATCGAGGGACATCGGTCCTTAAACTTTTCCCCACGCTGGACAAGGTTTTCTCCTTGATAAGTACCGATTCGTTTCTACTTCGTTCCGATGTTAGCGAAACGGCTCGTTCGTTCCAATAGCAATATTATTGAGCAGTAAAATTCTTCTGCGTGTAAAAGCGGATAAAACAATTTCCCCTAGTATTTGTTTGCAAATAACAGTTTTTAGCATTTCGTTAATAAATATTTCTTGGCAACAGCATCGTATGAAATATATTAGGTTGTCCGAAAAATGTCTTTTTTCGCAAACGTCGTTTTTACAATAAAGCACCTCCGTACAAACGTGAAACCAAGTCTGTGAAATGTCTCGGTGTTTATCTCAATAGAACAAAATGGATCGTACGTAATGCGACAAAACGATATAAAGCAAATAACATTGTGCGTCTATTATTTCCTCATAAACAGAAAGAAACTTTTCGGATATCAATCAAACAACTCGTATAGCGTATCTCTTTGAAGAAAACTTGCAAAGGATCGGTTTAACGTCTTAGGTACGATTGAATTTTGTGCGGGGACGTTCCTTCGTAGGGCAGGGTTTGACGCGAACTACGCGTAAACGATACTGCACCGCAATATGTGGCGGATAATGCTGTTCTCTACGCAAGCACATTGGATAATTAAATGTTAATTTTTCTTAAAGGTACGATACATATACGTGAACTTTAATAATTTACTTTAATTATTAATAATACAATTGAGTGTGATATATTTTAAAGCAGGGCAAAGCACATACACCCACGTCACAATTTTCACATTCAAGCGAGCTAGTGCTTTTCAAATTGTTTTTCGTTTTCTATTTTCTAGCGACATTTTTAGGTTAAAAATTGTAAAATATTGTAAGGATGCGGATCGGAATATTAAAAAGAGCATCTAATAATGATATATTTATTTTAACGGAAAGCAATAATTGATATCTGACACTTGTGTATCAAAAATAGACTATATATTTTGCCTGTATGTATTGATAACACTGTTATAAAATATTGCGAGGACAAGAAAAGCGTGAAAAAAGACAAACGAAAACGTGCGTTTAGCTTAAACGGTGACCGAGTACCTCTCCAAGGTCGGTGCTGCTGATATTTAAAGGGGTCCTCTCTAAGGTCGGTGCAGCTGATATATAAAGGGGGTTCTCTCCAAGGTCGGTGCTGCTGATATTTAAAGGGGTCCTCTCTAAGGTCGGTGCAGCTGATATATAAAGGGGGTCCTCTCCAAGGTCGGTGCTGCTGGTATATAAAGGGGGGTCCGATTCCCGGCGGAGCCAGCACCATCCGACATAGACACGTAAACTAGGCAGATCAGTATAGTCGAACATTAACATTCGAAATTTTTTCCAAATCTAGTATACCATGGAGATTTTACAAAAGACAAACGATCGGTTCCGAGAAGGAGTTCCCGTCCGGGTGGTTCGAGTCGAGTCACTTACCACCATGTGGGTTCGTTTGGCTGGATGGCCGAAGATAACCCAAACACTCAATTTGAAGATGATGGAACATCCCGTGGAGTACTTGCCGAAGGCGAAAAGTTTAAGAACAGGCATGCTAGTCGCCGTGCTAGTAGATTTTAAGGAATCTAGCGCTTGGGAAAGAGCCATCCTTTTACAAAGGACCATGACTGGCTACATCGTCTTTCTAATCGATTGGGGGTTAGAGAGCGAGCAATGTCTCGATTCAATACGGCTGCTGCCCCGTAATTTGGCAAAAATGGCACCGTGGGCTAGAAAAATCGTTCTGCCAGGTGTACGAGAACAACCGATCCAAGGGAAGAGACATCGAGTGGCCCAATTCACCATGTTGAGACGGACAGGGAGCCTAGTCAACATCGATCCTTCTCCAGGAGAAGCAATAACTGCAAGGTTGCTGCTGGACCGAGAGCCGGGAGAATCCGCAAGAGATATGGCAGCATACTGGCTGGAGTTGGGATACCTCGATCCCGAATAATCGCTACTATTGCCAGACACTTTTTTTCTAAGTATAATAATTCTTGTATGTATGGTTTTGTATGTATGGTTGTATGTACAGTTTTATGTGGATATTTGTATTTTTTTTATATATATTACTACTGAATTGTATATTCTTAGTCAAGTTTGGTTTTGTATGTCTGGTTTTGTATGTATGGTTTCGTATGTATGATTGTATGTACAGTTTTATGTGGATATTTGTATTTTTCTATATATATTAGTACTGAATTGTATATTCTTAGTCAAGACTGTAGGTGAATAAAAACTAATGAAAGCATAAAAACTTGTTAACTCTCTCTTATCCTTCCTCCTCATTCACACAAGTCCTACAATACTAAATTTAATGTTCAGCTGTACGAATTGCAAGGTACATAATAAAAAAAATAGAATAAAAAGTAAAATAAAATAAAAAAAGGAATAAAAGAAATAAAATAAAATAAAATAAAAAAAAGTTAAATTTAAGATATCTTTTAAACTAATCATTTTGCAAATCAAGTACTTGTATACTCCTCTGTAGAGAATCAAAAACTACGGACCGGATCGTCCATCCAGAAAACGAGAAACCCGAGGAAAAGGAATTGCCCGTGTTGGTGTTAGGTCGCGTCCTCGTCGCTTCGCTTATCGTTGGACACACGCTGATCGAACAACGACGCCTTTTCACGGATCCCTCGTGTTTTTCCTCCCTTTTGGTTTCGTGACCCACGGAGAAAGACGCCGAGCAACGCGAATCTCGACGCGTGGCATAACGTTGTTTCGTCGGCCCGGCCTTTGACGCTGGTCGCGGAAGCGAATCGATACCTCGTCGATCGACGCGTGGTGGCGATACGCGTTGCTCTCGTCCCCCTGAGACGCGCAATTAAGAACGACGATCGAAGAACGACGGAGTATCGACGGACGAGGGGGCGGATGAATTCGTTGGATATCGTGGAGCCGGCGATTATCGCTGCCCGATTAATAACTGCGACCCTCTTCTCCGGATTTCGTAGGTTACGACGTTTAGTCGCGATATTAACGTACCTCCAAAGATTACAGGCGTAAGCCTGCTTCGATCGCTTTATCGCGAATCTTCTTACGATCTCCATCGACCGCACCCCTGCGATATTTAATCGCACGGGGGACGAGGATCGTACGAGTGCTCCTCTTTCCCTTACTTCATGACCGATCTCCCTTGAGCGATACTCGACGTCGTTGGAGTCAAGTACCTTCGGCTTTGTATCAAAGTCGGCCTTCGCGTCGGTCCGTGTCGCGGCATTTTCCATTCTGAAGGGATTCTTCGTTTCACATCGTCACGTCCTACGAAGCGTTATATGGTCGTAAGAACGACGAAACCAAGATCCAACCTTTTTATACTTATTCGTATCTAGATCTCGAGTCGGTTATTAATCGTCCGGCGGCACACAGCGCTGTTATCTCCGAATCGAGAGAGCAACGTCGAAAGAAACGGCGCAGCCGGCCGTTCTCACTTTACTCGCTCGCTCCAAGAATCCCGTGGCTCTCTTTTTCGTCCGCGGTCACCCTTTGTCCGTGAATTGGCATTAAGCCGCACCCCGATCTGTGCGCAGATCGTTTTCCACTGCGAACACTGTAAAGGGCAATTGTACGTCGAGTCGTACGCGGAAGCCTTTATCCCGCGGGTTACATTATCGCAGCCCGTGGTTTCCGTATACTCGCCCTATAGCGAGCCGCGTTAATTCCAATTTATTCGCCCTTTCGAAACGTTGCTCGAAACTTGATCCGTCTTACGTTCGCCAGTCCGTATCCTCGATACGAGAGATCGATCGACGTATTCCACGTATTCGTCTCTTTTAAGCCGCCAAAGTAGCCCCGCCAAAGTAGCGCCAAAGCCCCGATCCCTTATCATTTAATGTATATCCTATGTTTTATCGTTCTTGCATTGTTTTGTTCCTCGACGTTGCACTAATCGGAGCAGGTGCAAAGTGTTGGATAATCGATTCGAGACAATGGGATCTCGAGCGACAGGCGTCGTAAACCCAAGGACAACCATGCCCGGACAGTGTTACGGTTACGAGCGCGAAGTCTTTTAATCGTCTTTCGCTCGTAATATGGGATCGTACGCGCGTATTACGCCGATCCCGACACCGATCTCGATCGATCGCGAGATCGCCAAATTAACGCTTAAAGCGACCTTCCAATCGCTACGTTCGGATCGCGTCGTCGGCGCAGATACCGCAGTCGAGGTTGACTCCTCCTCCTTCGCTCGGCTCGTCGTTTCTTGCTGGATCGCGAGAGAAAAGGGCTGATATCCTCTGAAACGCGCGACGCGAAATCGAGTTGGACCTCGTCGCGTTCTACGTATATCGACGATCCGTCAGAGAAGAACATCGGGAATCCTCGATCGCACTCTCTCGAGCCGTCAAGCCACTCACACCCGCTTTTCGCTCGACGCGCTACCCAGAGAAAAAAACGAAAATAGAGGTAACCGATCGAGCGCGTTTGCGCTTACGCCAACGAGGAGAACGAACGAATAAATTAACGTTTCGAAGACAACTGGACGAAGACAATGGAACGAAGAGAGTCATCGGGATGTTTGAAACGCTGCGAGGATCTCTGAACTATTTCGCTTCTAACGAGTGAAAGGAAAGGAGAAGAAGCTTGCGCGCTAACTAGACGAGAGAAACAATTGGAACTTTCACGCTAAATAGGAAACGATTTTGCCTAGAATCGCAAACGAACATCGTTTCGATCCTTTAACGGGGGTTGTATCGATCGCGCGACCTGACACCTGCGATTTCAATGGCGAGAAACGAGAAGAGTTGGCGCAACTGCTCCACGAAATTTTCATAATTCTCGTTTCCAGCGTCTAGATACGCGCGACGGTGCACAACGAAGCGTGCAGGAAGAGAGCCGACAGACGGAATCGCGCCCCCCTTCCGTTTCGAAATACAGCGGGGGCGGTAGAAACGTAACAGCGAGGCAGAAACTGTCGACGAACTCGCGAAAGATCGCATCTGAGTTTTTCGACGAGCGACGCCTCTCTCTCTCTCTTTCTTTCTCTTCGCTTGGATTTTACGATGCGCCCGCGCCCTCTTCTCTCTGTCTGTCGAGAGAAGCGAGGGCAGAGAGACCGCGCTAAGTCACCTGTAATTTCCGGCCGAGAAGTAGCGGGTGGCGCCGTCCATCTTCCGCGAACGGCTTCTTAAGCCTTCTTGACCGTGGCGAGATTTTTCGGACCGCTGGTTGCTTATTTACGATGACGATCGAACTCGTTAACGCTCCGAGCACACCGTACACGCCACTCGAATTCCAAATGGCCGCTCTCCGCGGAGCAAGTTAAGCTTCATCGAGCCCGATTGAACTTTGTAGTCGCTCGTGCTCGTCTTTCGTAGCCTGTCTCTCGCATTGGGTAAATACCGCCCTTGCGATCTCTTTCCTTCTCCCGTGTACGCGGCTACGCGATAAATTTGATATTTCGTAGTAGAGCAGCGCCGATCGCGAACAGTAGCGAAGCTTTATCGCTTGCGAATGAACATCGTCTAATATTTCGGCGTAATACGGTGGCAAGATTTTTCGGCTTATGCGTTCGTAGCGGCGCTAATATTCGACGGAAGAAGGAGATGAGACGGATCTAGCACTTGCCGACAAAGGAGATGACCATCGCAATCGACTCCCCGAAAGATACGCAGATGGGAGAAGGCCGAACCCAGTTCTTTACGTTCTTTCGTCTTTAAACGAAAGTTGTGTGAAAGTGATTAGGTTTCTCGTCGTTTAAAGATTCGAGACCCTTCGCTAGAAAAACGAATTGAACGCGAGTGACACCGTTCGAAAGATTCGTCTTTACGAGGCAAGAAACGCCTGGCGTCGGTTTACAAGGATATCGAACTGGGTCAATTATCGTCGGTGTGTCCAGAGGAGCGAAGGTATTTACCGGGCGAGCCGGATCGATCGCTCGGTTCAATAAAATTGTCGTTAAGGGAGAGATAGCGAGGTGTAGGCGAGTCGGTGCCGTGGCACATAGCCAGTCGGTGTGTTACTACGAAATTACGAAGCAATTTCGCAGGAAATATATTGGGAAATGATTTCGACGCCGATATCTATTACACGACTAACGTTACCGTTACACGAGACCAAGCTTGTACGGATTATAACGAAGAGGTTGATGTCGCGTTGAGCCTGTATCGTCGGACACCTGCCACGAGCAGATTGACGTAAGCAGGCCAACGTCGATTATAGGAGATTTTATTATCGGCGGTCACACAGATTTTCCTACGAATCGTCGGTCTCGTATTTGCGATTTCGTAGGTATCCTGCCGAGGAGGACAGCCAATTTAAGGACAAGCATATTGGCTTCGAATCGAGGCGAGAATTCGTTCGGCCCGAATTTGCTTCGAATTTGCTTCGAATTTGCTTCGAATTCGCTTCGACGATGATTTTCTATCAAATTATTCGTGTCGTTCGTATTCGAGTTCCTTTCCCGACGTTCCGCGCAGCGAAATTGAAAGGGACGATCTGAAAAAAGCAGAGTAAACTGGAGTAGCTTTGACCTGTATACCAGGTCCAAAAAGTAATTTAAACGTTTCGGTATAGTTACATGTTTAATTAAGGAACGGTTAACCGGAAAATCTTTGTAATTGAAAAGCATTGAATTCCGAGTAAAGTTGGCGAGCAGATTTCAGCTCGTTGATGGGTCTTAAACGAGGTCGAAAATTCCACTAACGGCTATCTTGGAACACTCGATGAAAAGGATCCGTGGAGTAATGATTTTCCACAAACTTTATTCGGCGTGTCCCTCGTACACGATGACGTAAAGCGACCAACCATAGTGATCAACTCAAATACGGCGGAAGAAGAGAAAGAAAAAGAAAAGTATCGTGAAGAAAAGGTAATACCATCGTAACCGTCGTAAATCGTTGGCAGTTGTCGCGTGTCGATGGTACGTTGATCGGGTCGGTTGTACGCGAAAGCTCTTTATCGACGAACTCGATAAAACTTTCACATCCGGCGATCGCTAAGCAATTTAAGTTTAGCGGAAAATCCATTTCTCTGGCGAAGAAAAGAGTGCGAGCTAGCGGCGCGTGGATAATATTAACTAATTTATATCCCGGGATTTAATAACCTGGCGACGTTGGGCCGGAGTACAGAGGCTCTCAATTACAGTCGGAACAGCGTCGTTAATACAAAAGGAGGCTCTTACGGTCGATAGATGGCGGCCCTTATCGTTGGCTCTCTGCCATCAGCAGGTTTCAGCGACGCTGCCTCGACATATCGATACAATCCCCCATTGGGTGAAACGACAGCGGGCTGGCTGCTGGTTTTTCGCTACGGTCGGACCCGCGCTCCCTGTCGCGAAATGCTTTTGCGTCACGATGGTTTCGCGTCGGTTGTTTGCGCGCCGTTTCGTTACATTCCTATGACTATAATGCTTGGTTACGAGTCGAAAATCGTTTCGTTTCCCGCTGATCTTTGCACGAGTACGAATTTTTCTATTTTTCGACAGTGGATTTTTTTTACAAGTTTCTATACGCGAACATTCGTTGATTTATGCAACGTCGTATACGTATTGTCGTTGCTTGCACGCTGGTTTGCTGAACAGCGTGACGTTTTTTCCATCGCTGGAATCGCACAGACGCGTAAAGCGAAGGCCACCTTGGTATTAGGTATTCTCTTTGAGAAACGTGCAAGCAGAATAGGAGAAAAACGGCACGAGACGCGTTGCAAGGCGCGCGTTGATATACTTGTACGTATAGCCAGAAGCGGAAGGAGTTTTCGCGGAGACTCGAGTTTCCAAGACTGACCGTGGCACTCGCCGCGTCTATTTCGCAGGATCGTTTTATTTTAGAAAAACCGGTCTCGCCGTTCTCTCCAGTCGGCGCCCGTAACTTTTCGTAAACTATGTTGCCAAATTGCTGGCGAAGAGATGGAAACACGGGCGGCTGGATAGCGCGGTCCACGGGTAAATTTTGTAAGAAATAAATTTATTAACAGGAGTCGGCCAGATTTCTTCCGCGCACCGATTCTGCGTCGCCAGTGCGAATTTCCGCGAAATTTTTCACGCGTGTGTATAAAAGGACGACACAGGATGAAACCGGGCCGCGTATTTCGCGTAACGTTATTTGCTCGCCGTAGGGTACTTGCAAACAAACGCGTATTTGCCCGTTCATTACATTCGTTTGGCAACAACGTTGCCGTTGCCGTTCTTCCCCCCCCCCCCGCCATCATCAGCGCATGGTTTTTCACGTGTTTATCACTGGCGATCTACGTTCCGCGTTGATTAATTTTTCAGCAGAAATTCAGCGACCGTTCCGAGGCAGGCCGCTCGAATATTCGCTGGTTTAGCTCGGGCGAACGCCGAAGATTCGTTTCTGCCGAGCTGCAACGGCAAACAGGTCGTTAAGCCTTTAAGTTCAGGCCTCGAGTGTACAGAGCAAACTCGCGGCTGTTCGCTCGCCGCGCGTTCCAATGGCAACGACGATCGGCAACGCAGCGATTAGGCATCGCGACAACGCGCGCCGAAACTTGGATCGGCCAGACCAACCACTGCGAAAGAAATTCTCTTTCCGTAGGATTCTCGAGAGGGGTCGGATTTCGATCGCAATCGCTATCCCAAATTGCGCGTCACTGGTTTACAAACGGTTCGAACGTAACAGCAGCTAGCTGTAAAATCGACGACTTGAAATCCGCTGGGGCGTCGAGGGGCATGCCTCGACGTCCCCAAAGGCTAATTAGTTTATTTTCGCACGACGGTGGGGCGATGCCCCGGTTAGCGAAACTCCCTTTCCGAATCGTTGATCAGTGTACGTAATATTATACGACGGGTTATTTACCGAGGTTACGACGCTCGCTCGATCGCAGTAGCTTCGGCGCACGCGAGCATCGCGACGCTCGGGGCTCGGGGCTCGTGGCTCGCGTGCCGCTCAAATTAATCAACAGTCAACCTTTTGATCTTTCTTCTCGCGTCCCGATGCATTCGCCGATATTAAAATCGGAAAATTTCCATTTCCATCCGCTTTCCGCGGCTCCACCAACTTTATTAATGTCTCGTGTTACAAACCGTTCGTCCGATTTGCTCTACCATCGAATCCCTCTTTCATCTATCTCTTCGAATTCGACGCTGAATTTGTATTTTCATGCGGATTACGCGGTCCAGGGAATTTTGGTCGTTCCGGTTTTTACTTATTAATTGGAATTTAGGAATGTTACGACGCCTAAAGCATCTGCTCGCCAGCCCGCGCGACCGGACAACAACCGACCTGCGTAACGGCACTTCGACCCTCAAT
This sequence comes from Bombus huntii, assembly GCF_024542735.1. NCBI lineage: Eukaryota > Metazoa > Arthropoda > Insecta > Hymenoptera > Apidae > Bombus > Bombus huntii. The sequence continues at coordinate 103,688 of NW_026099390.1, forward strand.
AAACCTAAGGACCCACCATAACTTTCATTTCCCTGCATTGTTTCGCCATATGTCTTCAATCCGATTGTCTTGAAGAATTGCAAGCGAAAATATGCTCGAAACACAGTCGGTTTTAGAGGTGTCCTTGGGTTCATTAGTCGCCTTTAAAACACGGAGAAAGCGGGTATGCACCCATTAGGAAAACCCGAATAGCCCTGTAATAAAACAGGCTAGGTTTTCTCATACACACAGTCATTTACGCACCACGATGGTAGAAGACTCCCTACTCATCCCTTCGAGCAGTAGTGCAGCATGACCAATCGACACCGCGGTTCGTTACCCTCACTTTTCCTAACGAAAGTGGGACCAACGAATCCGCGTTCTTTATGCACAGGGGCACACCCACACCGAACTTTCTTCCGTATTAAACAAAAGAGCGACAAACGGTCTACCAGCTAACGCCTAACGCGACAGTCTCCCAACTAACGCCTAACGCGACGGTCTCCCAACTAACGCCTAACGCGACGGTCTACCAACTAACGCCTAACGCGGCAGTCTGCACATAGCGCGAGAGTCGCATTCTTCACGCAAATCTTTTGTAACTAAGTGCTTGGAAATATATACTTTATAATACTGTGAATCCCAGTGTTATACCAACTCAATCACCCCTCATTATCTCAAAGGAAATCAGGGGGTCGATCAATTCGTGGTGTCGATTGTTATAATCGTAACGGGGATTTACGACCCCCGTTGACGACTCTCCTCGCGAGTACGTCTCCCCGCGATTGGTCGAATTTACATGGTCCTTCGAGCCGGATCTCGTGCCACCAAAAAGTGCACTGACCAGTGACTATACAGTGTCGCGTGAGATCCAAGTTCCAACCACTTAGTCAACTGAGCAAGGGAACCGCCATCGGAGAGAAGCACCTCCGTCGCGCAGCATCTACACGAGCCCACGCCGCATCGTAACGATTAGCAACAGAATCCCAGATCAACGTCCATTTGATCAAGGTAAGGGCGTTCATTATCAAAATCAAACATGGCCCAAGCTGAATCAATCAGCACGTTACGGCGGAGACGAGGCGTCCTAGCCCGTCGACTTGCAACCATAAGGCGCGAACTCGATGAGTACGAAGCGTCTGGGAAGGCAAACAGAATCTTCCTAGCATCTTGCCGCAGCTCGTTCGATGAGCTTTGGAGGAGGATACTCGAGGTTCAAGAAGAGTTAGGTGTGGTAGATGAGGGGGAAGATGCGCGGGTAGATTCGTTATCGCAAGAGCATCGGGAGCTTGACATGCGGTTCCGAGAGCTCTTTGAGCAAATATCAGCAACAACCCCGTCGACTACAACAAGAGGTGAGACGTGCCGGAAACCAGAGCCGACCACCGTTCCAGAGGTCCGCGTGCCCCAATTCGACGGTGCCCTCGAGAATTGGACCTATTTCTACGACACGTTCACATCCATAGTGGACCTTAACGAAGGTTTGACGAATGTCCAAAAGTTCCAGCATCTACGCTCATCTATAACTGGACGGGCCGCACAGAGTATCCAGTCATTAGAACTCACAGAGGCCAACTATTCCATCGCGCTTGATACACTGAAGGACAAGTTCAATTGCCCCCTCCAAATCTGCATGCGCCATTGGAATCTGATGCGTAATTATCCGGAAATCAAAAGGGAAACTCCAGAGGCCCTAGAGGATTTGTTGGAAACCATCAGCGTAAATCTAAAGGCGCTCGAACATCTAAAGGAGCCCGTCACTTCAAACATAGCGATGATCGAATTGATCGCGTCGAAGTTGCCCGCGTCCAGCCTGCGTAAATGGCAACGCACACTGCCCCGCCAAAAGGTGCCATCCTATCAGCATCTGATAGACTTTCTCAAAACACGGGCGAACGGGACTCAATTCCTCTCTAAAGAGAAGGAATCAAAAGGGTCAACACACAAACACCGCAGTCAGCGAACAACCATACCGCATGGGCGAACCCTTGCTACAACCAGCAGAACGGTGGTGTGTCCGACCTGCAACGGACATCACGAGATCAGACACTGCAAAATATTCAAGGCCAAATCAGCGACCAAACGTTTTCAAATCGTGAAGAAGGCATCGTTGTGCATAAATTGCCTAGGCACAGGACATTCGCCGACACAGTGTACATCGGGTTCGTGTCGTATCTGCGGTCACCGACACCATACGTATCTACACCGCGAAAAAACCCAGGTAGATTCATGGTCGTCGAGCGGTCGATCTTCGAGCGGTCGATCGTCGAGCGGTCGGTCGGCAAGCGGTTGGTCGCCGAGCAGTCGGTCGTCGGACAGTCGCGCATCGAGCGGTCGGTCGTCGGGCAGTCGCGCACTGAGCGGTCGATCGTCGGGCAGTCGTTCATCACACAAGCGAGCCTCCACCGAACAATCCCCATCGGGATCATCGAAGTCGCGGTCGTCCCACAAATCGAGGCGAACATCCGATACTTCACGGAAGCATACATCTTCGGTTCCAAGAGGTACGAAAGAGCATTCCTCGTACGAGTCACGCTCAGCCCGGATCCGGAACACCACCCCAACCTCTTCATCCAAGTCCCAACCGGGGCAAAACTGACTGTCCGAGACTACGACAGCAAGGGGGATCGGACTAACAAACACATCTCCCCACACCCCTCTGCATCATGATCTGTTGGCCACAGCACAGATCAAGGTTTTGAACAAACAGGCACAACCAATCCGAGCCCGAGCCTTACTCGACACTGGGTCGAGCATGAACTTCATGACCGACAGGCTCGCGAACTCCCTCGGTATAAGGCAAAGGAGATGTGCGATCCAGATCGGAGCCCTCGACAATTTGAGCACCACGGCAAAACGTTACACCACGGCCACCATCACGTCGACGGACGGCGAGTACAAGAAGACATTGAGATTTCTTGTTATCCCGGCCATATCGATCCTCGTACCAAGCGAGCCCATCGATCCCTCGAGTCTGGGATTACCCAGAAATATTCATCTAGCCGATCCACAATTCCATTGCCCAGCCCCGATCGATGTTTTACTTAGTACCGGATCAACATTCGCGTCGCTGTGCATCGGGCAGGTCAATCTGGCACAACCAGGCGAACCTGAACTACGTCTACAAAAAACACGCTTCGGCTGGGTAATCGGGGGGAGTCCCACGTCCCAAACCGCGATAAATACGTTCCACGCAACCACAACGGCTCTGCAAGAGGACCTCGCACGGTTTTGGGAGATCGACGAGGGACAGGCCACTACTCATCTTTCGGAATCGGAACGACTATGTGAAGAACATTTCCGAAACCATGTCCGACGAACCAAGGAAGGCAGATACATCGTTGCATTACCGTTCAACGAAAAGCTTTCCTCACTAGGGTCATCGAAGGCCACTGCAATGAGCAGGCTCGCCTCTCTTCATCGCCGATTCCAACGCGACAAACAATATGAAACCGCGTATAGTGCTGTGATTCAAGAATATTTAGACTTGGGTCACATGACAAAGATCAACACGGATCACGCCACCGACCACGGATATTATTTACCACATCACGGCGTGACCAAGGAATCGAGCGACACCACCAAGCTACGGGTTGTGTTCGACGGCTCAGCTTCAAGTACCACGGGAGTGTCTCTAAACGACGCCCTTCATACGGGTCCGAAATTACAAGAAGACCTGAGGAACATCCTATTGAGATTCCGGTCATTTCAATATGTCCTTACCGGCGACATCGAGAAGATGTACCGCCAATTCCTCCTACGTCCAGAAGATCGTCCCCACCAAAAGATTCTGTGGCGTGCCGACAACGGAGAGATCGAAACTTACCGACTCAACACCGTAACGTTCGGTCTATCCGCAGCCCCGTATCTGGCCATCCGATGTCTCAAACAGTTGGCAGAGGACGAGGGACCTCGATTTCCGAGAGCAGCGCAGATCCTACGGCGAGACTTCTATGTCGACGATGCGTTGACCGGAGCCGATACGAAGGACGAAGCCCTATCAATCAGGAATGATCTCACGAGATTACTTAAGCTAGCCGGTCTAAATATCCGCAAATGGGCCTCAAACGATCGGGATCTGCTGAGAGGGCTACCTGAGGAAGACACCAAGCAGAAATTACATCTCGGTGAGTCATCCACGTTAAAAACACTCGGCGTCTTTTGGGATTCAGCCGACGATACCATACTATATTCGGTCAAGACGAACAGTGACACTTCCCGAATCACAAAGCGATCAATCAGCTCAGTCATCGCACAAATATATGATCCACTAGGATTGCTCGCGCCGGTAATCGTTCGAGCAAAAATGATTTTGCAACAAGTCTGGACATTGAAGGTAGATTGGGACGAATCCCTTCCGTCAGACGTACACACAGCATGGATCAAATACCACACCCAATTGCCGTTGTTAAATGCGGTAAGGTTCCCTCGGAAGACCATCCTAGAATCCGCAACGAAAATTGAGCTCCACGGATTCTGTGACGCTAGCGAAAGGGCATATGGGGCGTGCGTCTACGTGCGGACGACTGACCGAAAGAACAATATTTGGACTCGACTCCTCACGGCGCGGTCGAAGGTAGCGCCGCTCAAATCGCTCTCCATACCACGTCTCGAATTAAGTGGGGCACTTATTTTGACGTCCTTGATTTCGTCAATACAACAGGCCCTGACGACCAAGATATCGCGGATAGTCTACTGGACTGACTCCACCATCGTACTCCATTGGATCAGGTCTTCGCCGCACACCTTGAAAACATTTGTGGCGAATCGAGTCGCTGAGATACAGACCAAGACCAATATCTCCGACTGGCGTCATGTGCCTACCGACGATAATCCAGCGGATCTCATCTCCCGAGGCCAGACGCCCAAGGAATTCCTATGTCCGTCCATTTGGAAAAACGGGCCAAGGTGGCTCCTGCAAAGCGAAAGCTATTGGCCGGTTTGGAGCCCGATACCGGTAGTCGACCTCCCGGAGCAAAAGAAGACGATCTGTCTGAGGACGAGTGTTAACGACAACACTCTCCTCCATCGCTACTCGTCTTGGCCAAGACTAATAAGAATCGTCGCCCGGTGTCTTCGATGGAGACATAAGCAACACCGAACTGCCCATCTCACCACAGACGAACTGACCGCAGCGCACAACAGGCTAATAAAAATCTTACAATCCCAGCATTTCGCGCCTGAAATTCGGATCCTCCAAAAAAATCGAAGCGAGGACGTTGGAGGGAAACTACAGCCATTAAACCCCTTCCTCGACGAAGATGGGCTACTCCGGGTAGGAGGGCGACTAACCAACTCCGCCATACCCTTCAGCCAAAAACACCCGATCATCCTACCGAAATCCCCGGTGACAGAGCTAATTATAGAACAAGAGCACCGGAACAATCATCACACAGGGACCCAAGCTACCCTATACGCGATGAGACTGCGCTATTGACCGATCGACGGCCGTAGCCAGGTATGGCGCACTCTCAGAAGGTGCGTCCGCTGCTGCAGAGCCAACCCTCCACCAGTGGAATACTTGATGGGTGATTTGCCAGAGGCGCGTATTACCGAATCGCGGCCGTTCAGGAACGTCGGAATCGACTACTGCGGCCCATTCTACATCAAGGAGAGGAGGGACCGCAACCGACGTAAAATCAAGACGTACGCCGCCATATTCGTTTGTCTGGCGACAAAGGCGGTCCACATAGAGTTAGTCAGCGACCTAACCACCGACGCCTTCTTGGCCGCGCTACGCCGTTTCATCTCGCGGCGAGGATACTGCGCAACGATCCTCACCGACAACGGCACCAATTTCGTCGGGGCTAATCGGGAGCTGCAAGAACTCCGGACCCTATTGCAGTCCGACGACCACCAGGATAGGGTACAGAATTTTCTCGCCGACCGACAAATACAATGGCGTTTTAATCCTCCGAACTCACCACATTTTGGCGGCTTATGGGAAGCCGCAGTTAAATCGTTCAAACGCCATCTCATCCGCGTGGTCGGCACGGAGCTCCTGACCTTTGAACACCTCAACACCCTTGTGATCGAAATTGAGGCCATTCTCAATTCACGCCCACTGACTCCCACCTCATCCGATCCGAAAGATCCCCCTGTCCTCACTCCCGGTCATTTTCTAATCGGTGATACCCTAACCAGTTTACGGGAGCGTGATTTCAGGACAGTTCCATCAGGACGGCTATCCAGTTGGCAGCGCATTCACCAGATTAAGCAGCACTTCTGGAGCCGATGGTATCGAGAATACCTAAACGAGTTAACCCGCCGCAGCAAATGGGACAAGGGCAAACACAACATTCATGAAGGCACCGTAGTAATCCTCAGGGAGGACAACGTGCCCTCTATGCAGTGGCCTTTGGGCCGCGTAATCAAGGTCCATCCAGGAGCCGACGGAATCATCCGGACCGCTACCGTGCAGACGGCAACAAGCATCCTGGACCGCGGCGTCAAAAGACTGGTCCCCTTACCCATCCACCCAGATCCAGACGAGGCCGAACGCCCACACGGAGCGAAGGAGGTCACCAACGACACACCAGACTCCACAGCCAGAATTTGATCGGTGCCCTCTCAACGGGGGGAGGATGTTACGACGCCTAAAACATCTGCTCGCCAGCCCGCGCGACCGGACAACAACCGACCTGCGTAACGGCACTTCGACCCTCAATAAACCTAAGGACCCACCATAACTTTCATTTCCCTGCATTGTTTCGCCATATGTCTTCAATCCGATTGTCTTGAAGAATTGCAAGCCAAAATATGCTCGAAACACAGTCGGTTTTAGAGGTGTCCTTGGGTTTATTAGTCGCCTTTAAAACGCGGAGAAAGCGGGTATGCACCCATTAGGAAAACCCGAATAGCCCTGTAATAAAACAGGCTAGGTTTTCTCATACACACAGTCATTTACGCACCACGATGGTAGAAGACTCCCTACTCATCCCTTCGAGCAGTAGTGCAGCATGACCAATCGACACCGCGGTTCGTTACCCTCACTTTTCCTAACGAAAGTGGGACCAACGAATCCGCGTTCTTTATGCACAGGGGCACACCCACACCGAACTTTCTTCCGTATTAAACAAAAGAGCGACAAACGGTCTACCAGCTAACGCCTAACGCGACAGTCTCCCAACAAACGCCTAACGCGACGGTCTCCCAACTAACGCCTAACGCGACGGTCTACCAACTAACGCCTAACGCGGCAGTCTGCACATAGCGCGAGAGTCGCATTCTTCACGCAAATCTTTTGTAACTAAGTGCTTGGAAATATATACTTTATAATACTGTGAATCCCAGTGTTATACCAACTCAATCACCCCTCATTTTCTCAAAGGAAATCAGGGGATCGATCAATTCGTGGTGTCGATTGTTATAATCGTAACGGGGATTTACGACCCCCGTTGACGACTCTCCTCGCGAGTACATCTCCCCGCGATTGGTCGAATTTACAAGGAATTTCAAAGTTATCGTAGACATCTAGAGACGGGTTGTTCGGAGGTCTCAAAGTTTCCAAAGAGAACGAAATTCGGTCAATCTAACTGCTCGGGTTACGTCGTTTGAATTAAAAAAAAAATCTGCACGTTCGATTTCCAGATAAATAAAATTTTTTGAATGCGATTCGCAGCGCGAAATTCGAGCAGCGGCTATTCGATACGACAATTGCACGATATAGAAGGGGTTTCTATCGCGCGCAATGCTTGCGTAGAATCTCGACGATAGGTACGCGGTATTTGTCGACTAACTATAAATATCGAACAGTTCGACTGGCTGCGCGAAGTAGCGAGTTTCCACGCGCGAGCAATAACGTTTACAATATATTTCACGTAACGGCAAATAGCGCTAATTGTACGCCAGCGTTTTGCCACAGCGATCGTGCGATAGTCAGTGGTACGCACGGCTCGTTCGTATTCACAATCGTGAAACTTAAATTCGGATCGCGCGAATGGCGAATCGAAACAGATTGAATGCCAGATTTCGGGGGGGAAAACGATCGATCGGAGGGTATTCTGACTAATTCTCGGACTAATTCTCCGACTGATTCTCGAACGATGCCGCTCGAACGTGGACGAACCGCGTTAATGGACGATCTAATTTGCAGTTATCTGTTAATCGGTTTAAAACGCTCTATATTTAACCGGGCATTCCATTATACTTGGCTGTTTCATTCGCTAATTTATCATTTCATCTCGGCTCAGCCGGCTCATCGTCGTTCCATCAGTCGCGTCGATCGAGCGAGCGGAATTTAAATTACCCGTATAATCCTCGAGCGGTATCGCGGCTCGTTAAAATTACACCGACAGATTTATTTGCCGCGCGTTTGGCGGATGGCATGCCGATCGACCCAGCGCGCTCGCATAATTCCAAATTCGAACATCTTGTCGCGTTTTCCACGTTACGTTGAGTCGTCGAGTACGTTACGTCGTGAAATTTGAAATGCGTGGAACGCGCGTATCGCGCGTCCACGTAAGATTTGTGTTTGCCAATCGTAGCCGAACTCGACAGCAAACGCGGCGCTTCGGCGAGAGAAGAAGGGAAAAGAGGATAAAAGGAGAAGAGCGGAAAGAAGAAAATGAAAAAGAAGGGGAGCAAAACGGTGGACGGTTGGGAAATAACAGGCGGCAGAAGCGTGGTCGGCGTCGATCGTCGAGGGTAAAGCGCGAACGGGCTGTCATATTCGCAACAAAGGGCGAAAGTCAAAGTGGATCTCGGTGCGGGGCGGCGCAGCTAAGCGTTCGGGTCTGAAAGCACGTTCCAGCCTTTTGATCGCCAGGCTATTTTCTTCCGTGCGGCCTCTTTCATCGTTCCACGCTACGGATTTTCAGCTGAATTTACGCCTGACATCAGCGGTTTCCTCGTTGGTTACTAGTTGGAGTCGCCTGATAGACGAGTAGGTGCGAGGGAGCGACCGGCAATTAACTTAGCAGTCGATTCTAGCCAGTTTCGAAGTTTCGTAACCCGGCACGTTGGATCCGGTCAATCTGTTAGATCCGTGGCAGCCGAGCCGTGGGGCAGACAGGAACGAAAGGCACGTCGACGGGGCTCTCCAGTAATTTCACCGATACGTTCGACCGTCGCGCGATTAAAATCCTCTCGGAGCCCGCCATACAGTTTCTGCTAGTGGCACGAGTGGCCAACTTTACGAGGGGATAACGCTACGTGATACGAAATCGCACGGCCGAAGCTTGCCGTATCCATTCCTTTTCTATTCCGCCCGTTCTGCCTTCTGCTCCCGATCTCCCGCTAATTCGCCTTGTTTCATCGGCCGTCTCCAGCGTGGATCGAGGGACATCGGTCCTTAAACTTTTCCCCACGCTGGACAAGGTTTTCTCCTTGATAAGTACCGATTCGTTTCTACTTCGTTCCGATGTTAGCGAAACGGCTCGTTCGTTCCAATAGCAATATTATTGAGCAGTAAAATTCTTCTGCGTGTAAAAGCGGATAAAACAATTTCCCCTAGTATTTGTTTGCAAATAACAGTTTTTAGCATTTCGTTAATAAATATTTCTTGGCAACAGCATCGTATGAAATATATTAGGTTGTCCGAAAAATGTCTTTTTTCGCAAACGTCGTTTTTACAATAAAGCACCTCCGTACAAACGTGAAACCAAGTCTGTGAAATGTCTCGGTGTTTATCTCAATAGAACAAAATGGATCGTACGTAATGCGACAAAACGATATAAAGCAAATAACATTGTGCGTCTATTATTTCCTCATAAACAGAAAGAAACTTTTCGGATATCAATCAAACAACTCGTATAGCGTATCTCTTTGAAGAAAACTTGCAAAGGATCGGTTTAACGTCTTAGGTACGATTGAATTTTGTGCGGGGACGTTCCTTCGTAGGGCAGGGTTTGACGCGAACTACGCGTAAACGATACTGCACCGCAATATGTGGCGGATAATGCTGTTCTCTACGCAAGCACATTGGATAATTAAATGTTAATTTTTCTTAAAGGTACGATACATATACGTGAACTTTAATAATTTACTTTAATTATTAATAATACAATTGAGTGTGATATATTTTAAAGCAGGGCAAAGCACATACACCCACGTCACAATTTTCACATTCAAGCGAGCTAGTGCTTTTCAAATTGTTTTTCGTTTTCTATTTTCTAGCGACATTTTTAGGTTAAAAATTGTAAAATATTGTAAGGATGCGGATCGGAATATTAAAAAGAGCATCTAATAATGATATATTTATTTTAACGGAAAGCAATAATTGATATCTGACACTTGTGTATCAAAAATAGACTATATATTTTGCCTGTATGTATTGATAACACTGTTATAAAATATTGCGAGGACAAGAAAAGCGTGAAAAAAGACAAACGAAAACGTGCGTTTAGCTTAAACGGTGACCGAGTACCTCTCCAAGGTCGGTGCTGCTGATATTTAAAGGGGTCCTCTCTAAGGTCGGTGCAGCTGATATATAAAGGGGGTTCTCTCCAAGGTCGGTGCTGCTGATATTTAAAGGGGTCCTCTCTAAGGTCGGTGCAGCTGATATATAAAGGGGGTCCTCTCCAAGGTCGGTGCTGCTGGTATATAAAGGGGGGTCCGATTCCCGGCGGAGCCAGCACCATCCGACATAGACACGTAAACTAGGCAGATCAGTATAGTCGAACATTAACATTCGAAATTTTTTCCAAATCTAGTATACCATGGAGATTTTACAAAAGACAAACGATCGGTTCCGAGAAGGAGTTCCCGTCCGGGTGGTTCGAGTCGAGTCACTTACCACCATGTGGGTTCGTTTGGCTGGATGGCCGAAGATAACCCAAACACTCAATTTGAAGATGATGGAACATCCCGTGGAGTACTTGCCGAAGGCGAAAAGTTTAAGAACAGGCATGCTAGTCGCCGTGCTAGTAGATTTTAAGGAATCTAGCGCTTGGGAAAGAGCCATCCTTTTACAAAGGACCATGACTGGCTACATCGTCTTTCTAATCGATTGGGGGTTAGAGAGCGAGCAATGTCTCGATTCAATACGGCTGCTGCCCCGTAATTTGGCAAAAATGGCACCGTGGGCTAGAAAAATCGTTCTGCCAGGTGTACGAGAACAACCGATCCAAGGGAAGAGACATCGAGTGGCCCAATTCACCATGTTGAGACGGACAGGGAGCCTAGTCAACATCGATCCTTCTCCAGGAGAAGCAATAACTGCAAGGTTGCTGCTGGACCGAGAGCCGGGAGAATCCGCAAGAGATATGGCAGCATACTGGCTGGAGTTGGGATACCTCGATCCCGAATAATCGCTACTATTGCCAGACACTTTTTTTCTAAGTATAATAATTCTTGTATGTATGGTTTTGTATGTATGGTTGTATGTACAGTTTTATGTGGATATTTGTATTTTTTTTATATATATTACTACTGAATTGTATATTCTTAGTCAAGTTTGGTTTTGTATGTCTGGTTTTGTATGTATGGTTTCGTATGTATGATTGTATGTACAGTTTTATGTGGATATTTGTATTTTTCTATATATATTAGTACTGAATTGTATATTCTTAGTCAAGACTGTAGGTGAATAAAAACTAATGAAAGCATAAAAACTTGTTAACTCTCTCTTATCCTTCCTCCTCATTCACACAAGTCCTACAATACTAAATTTAATGTTCAGCTGTACGAATTGCAAGGTACATAATAAAAAAAATAGAATAAAAAGTAAAATAAAATAAAAAAAGGAATAAAAGAAATAAAATAAAATAAAATAAAAAAAAGTTAAATTTAAGATATCTTTTAAACTAATCATTTTGCAAATCAAGTACTTGTATACTCCTCTGTAGAGAATCAAAAACTACGGACCGGATCGTCCATCCAGAAAACGAGAAACCCGAGGAAAAGGAATTGCCCGTGTTGGTGTTAGGTCGCGTCCTCGTCGCTTCGCTTATCGTTGGACACACGCTGATCGAACAACGACGCCTTTTCACGGATCCCTCGTGTTTTTCCTCCCTTTTGGTTTCGTGACCCACGGAGAAAGACGCCGAGCAACGCGAATCTCGACGCGTGGCATAACGTTGTTTCATCGGCCCGGCCTTTGACGCTGGTCGCGGAAGCGAATCGATACCTCGTCGATCGACGCGTGGTGGCGATACGCGTTGCTCTCGTCCCCCTGAGACGCGCAATTAAGAACGACGATCGAAGAACGACGGAGCATCGACGGACGAGGGGGCGGATGAATTCGTTGGATATCGTGGAGCCGGCGATTATCGCTGCCCGATTAATAACTGCGACCCTCTTCTCCGGATTTCGTAGGTTACGACGTTTAGTCGCGATATTAACGTACCTCCAAAGATTACAGGCGTAAGCCTGCTTCGATCGCTTTATCGCGAATCTTCTTACGATCTCCATCGACCGCACCCCTGCGATATTTAATCGCACGGGGGACGAGGATCGTACGAGTGCTCCTCTTTCCCTTACTTCATGACCGATCTCCCTTGAGCGATACTCGACGTCGTTGGAGTCAAGTACCTTCGGCTTTGTATCAAAGTCGGCCTTCGCGTCGGTCCGTGTCGCGGCATTTTCCATTCTGAAGGGATTCTTCGTTTCACATCGTCACGTCCTACGAAGCGTTATATGGTCGTAAGAACGACGAAACCAAGATCCAACCTTTTTATACTTATTCGTATCTAGATCTCGAGTCGGTTATTAATCGTCCGGCGGCACACAGCGCTGTTATCTCCGAATCGAGAGAGCAACGTCGAAAGAAACGGCGCAGCCGGCCGTTCTCACTTTACTCGCTCGCTCCAAGAATCCCGTGGCTCTCTTTTTCGTCCGCGGTCACCCTTTGTCCGTGAATTGGCATTAAGCCGCACCCCGATCTGTGCGCAGATCGTTTTCCACTGCGAACACTGTAAAGGGCAATTGTACGTCGAGTCGTACGCGGAAGCCTTTATCCCGCGGGTTACATTATCGCAGCCCGTGGTTTCCGTATACTCGCCCTATAGCGAGCCGCGTTAATTCCAATTTATTCGCCCTTTCGAAACGTTGCTCGAAACTTGATCCGTCTTACGTTCGCCAGTCCGTATCCTCGATACGAGAGATCGATCGACGTATTCCACGTATTCGTCTCTTTTAAGCCGCCAAAGTAGCCCCGCCAAAGTAGCGCCAAAGCCCCGATCCCTTATCATTTAATGTATATCCTATGTTTTATCGTTCTTGCATTGTTTTGTTCCTCGACGTTGCACTAATCGGAGCAGGTGCAAAGTGTTGGATAATCGATTCGAGACAATGGGATCTCGAGCGACAGGCGTCGTAAACCCAAGGACAACCATGCCCGGACAGTGTTACGGTTACGAGCGCGAAGTCTTTTAATCGTCTTTCGCTCGTAATATGGGATCGTACGCGCGTATTACGCCGATCCCGACACCGATCTCGATCGATCGCGAGATCGCCAAATTAACGCTTAAAGCGACCTTCCAATCGCTACGTTCGGATCGCGTCGTCGGCGCAGATACCGCAGTCGAGGTTGACTCCTCCTCCTTCGCTCGGCTCGTCGTTTCTTGCTGGATCGCGAGAGAAAAGGGCTGATATCCTCTGAAACGCGCGACGCGAAATCGAGTTGGACCTCGTCGCGTTCTACGTATATCGACGATCCGTCAGAGAAGAACATCGGGAATCCTCGATCGCACTCTCTCGAGCCGTCAAGCCACTCACACCCGCTTTTCGCTCGACGCGCTACCCAGAGAAAAAAACGAAAATAGAGGTAACCGATCGAGCGCGTTTGCGCTTACGCCAACGAGGAGAACGAACGAATAAATTAACGTTTCGAAGACAACTGGACGAAGACAATGGAACGAAGAGAGTCATCGGGATGTTTGAAACGCTGCGAGGATCTCTGAACTATTTCGCTTCTAACGAGTGAAAGGAAAGGAGAAGAAGCTTGCGCGCTAACTAGACGAGAGAAACAATTGGAACTTTCACGCTAAATAGGAAACGATTTTGCCTAGAATCGCAAACGAACATCGTTTCGATCCTTTAACGGGGGTTGTATCGATCGCGCGACCTGACACCTGCGATTTCAATGGCGAGAAACGAGAAGAGTTGGCGCAACTGCTCCACGAAATTTTCATAATTCTCGTTTCCAGCGTCTAGATACGCGCGACGGTGCACAACGAAGCGTGCAGGAAGAGAGCCGACAGACGGAATCGCGCCCCCCTTCCGTTTCGAAATACAGCGGGGGCGGTAGAAACGTAACAGCGAGGCAGAAACTGTCGACGAACTCGCGAAAGATCGCATCTGAGTTTTTCGACGAGCGACGCCTCTCTCTCTCTCTTTCTTTCTCTTCGCTTGGATTTTACGATGCGCCCGCGCCCTCTTCTCTCTGTCTGTCGAGAGAAGCGAGGGCAGAGAGACCGCGCTAAGTCACCTGTAATTTCCGGCCGAGAAGTAGCGGGTGGCGCCGTCCATCTTCCGCGAACGGCTTCTTAAGCCTTCTTGACCGTGGCGAGATTTTTCGGACCGCTGGTTGCTTATTTACGATGACGATCGAACTCGTTAACGCTCCGAGCACACCGTACACGCCACTCGAATTCCAAATGGCCGCTCTCCGCGGAGCAAGTTAAGCTTCATCGAGCCCGATTGAACTTTGTAGTCGCTCGTGCTCGTCTTTCGTAGCCTGTCTCTCGCATTGGGTAAATACCGCCCTTGCGATCTCTTTCCTTCTCCCGTGTACGCGGCTACGCGATAAATTTGATATTTCGTAGTAGAGCAGCGCCGATCGCGAACAGTAGCGAAGCTTTATCGCTTGCGAATGAACATCGTCTAATATTTCGGCGTAATACGGTGGCAAGATTTTTCGGCTTATGCGTTCGTAGCGGCGCTAATATTCGACGGAAGAAGGAGATGAGACGGATCTAGCACTTGCCGACAAAGGAGATGACCATCGCAATCGACTCCCCGAAAGATACGCAGATGGGAGAAGGCCGAACCCAGTTCTTTACGTTCTTTCGTCTTTAAACGAAAGTTGTGTGAAAGTGATTAGGTTTCTCGTCGTTTAAAGATTCGAGACCCTTCGCTAGAAAAACGAATTGAACGCGAGTGACACCGTTCGAAAGATTCGTCTTTACGAGGCAAGAAACGCCTGGCGTCGGTTTACAAGGATATCGAACTGGGTCAATTATCGTCGGTGTGTCCAGAGGAGCGAAGGTATTTACCGGGCGAGCCGGATCGATCGCTCGGTTCAATAAAATTGTCGTTAAGGGAGAGATAGCGAGGTGTAGGCGAGTCGGTGACGTGGCACATAGCCAGTCGGTGTGTTACTACGAAATTACGAAGCAATTTCGCAGGAAATATATTGGGAAATGATTTCGACGCCGATATCTATTACACGAC